>NW_006921677.1:2485994-2533224 GCF_000298275.1 Orycteropus afer afer
ATCTTCCTTCTGAGGAGTGGCTGGTGGGTTTGAACTGCCAGCCTTCTGGTTAGCAGTCAAGTGCCTTAGGCACTATGCTACCAGAGCTCCTACCCAATAGGAGTCACTAAATTAGTTGGAATTGACTCAATGGCAGTGGGTTTTTGGGTGGGCCCTCTGGATATTCTCTGTTTCTATCCTCCACTAGCTCTGACACTAAGCTATTCCTTGGATTCCTTCTTTCTGAGGCTCCTTTTTCTTTTTTAAAATATCTCATGCTTTCCTATGGCTGCAGAGGTCACCAATATGCAGGTGAGTCCAAATCTACACTGCTGGCCCTAGTGGTTCTCCTGAGTCCTAGAGCATATCCAAAGGCTGGCCCACCCCAACCAGTTCTTCCCTATTTATTAATTATCTCAGGACACAGCCTCAATTTCCTCATCTATAAAAACAGGGTCTCTGAACACCTTTGTCAAAAAGCTGTGAATACTAAATGAGATAATACTTTAAAGCATCTGGTGCATAATGATTTAATAACTCTTTGAATATTTCACAATGATTTTTAATTAAAAAAAAGATTAACAAACAAAAAAACAGTATTTATTTTTGACAAAAACAATAATCATGTTTATATATTGCCATAAGACTCAGAATTTTAGAGTTGAAAACAACACTGGAGATTGTCTAATGCAACCAGGTCTTCATATAGATCAGGAAATGAGGCACAGAGAGGTTACCTGACCTACCCTACATTATGATCTGATTCAGGAGGAAAACTGGGCTTAAAAGCCACCCAGTATTCATTAAGTCTCAGAATGCCCAAAGGAAGAAGATTAGCTTGGGCAAGACAGTTCACCTTTCACAGATTTAACTTAACTGGAAAAAATAGAATTACTCCCTGGCTCACAGTGATACTGTGGGAATGAAGTTGTATATGTAAGAGATGCTGACACTAAAAAATGAGGTTTCTTTCCTTGCTGACTCTGTGTCTTCTTATATGGCCTTTCCATTGTATTGAGTCTTTAAAGTGCCCAGAGTATGAATGCTCATTTATGTGAGAACGCAATCTGAGGAGCACAGGTGCCCAAAGGACTACATGATTGTCCTATTCAGAATGACACCAAAGTGTGAGCACTTAGCTCCTTTTTGACCATGGGAATACACAGTGATGGCGCCTACAGGAAATCAGAAATGTGTATCCTAGCCCTGCTTCTCTCATGGCCCTGCTGTGAACCAGCTAAATGTGGAAGAGACCTCCACCACAGGCTAGGGAAGAGTAGGGACAAGAGTCAGAAAGCTTGGAGACAGCCCTGCCATTTATTGGTTATGCAAGCTTAGGCAAGTTACTTAACTAGGACACACATACATGCCAGCTTGCTGGGGGCAATCTGTCCTGGTTTACCCAGGTTGTTTTGGAGTAACCATTAATAGGCTCAAAAATGTCCTGGTTGGAGCTATAAATTATAGTCACCCTACACTTAAAAAAAAAAAAAGTGGTTTGGTTTGGTTATGCTTCACCTGCCCCAACTCCAACGTTTTCATCTATAAAACAGGGATAGCACACATCACCTCACTATGGTGCTATAAAGACTATATATGATAATACTTGTAAAATGCTTGGCACAGACATCTGCTCAAATGCTATTAAGTCACTTAGGTATTTGTGTATTCATTTCCTATTTTCAATGATTAGGCAATAACTGTTATCCTACTGTTGCTTAGGTCTGGTTAGGATCAAATAAAAATAAAGCATTAAACAAATGAGGTAATATTATCAGAGGAAAAGAAGTGGTAAAAGCTTGTTTAAAAAATGAAATAAGGGAAACTGCCAAAAAATGGAAGTTCCATTAATTTTTTAAAAAGCATTGTAACTCTCAAGAAGTAAACTATGACTTTGTTAGAGAAGGTACAACTCTGTTCAGCTTCCTTGGAACACAGGAAAATGAAATCTGTACCACATTCCTTGATCAAAAATTCTCTGAAGGCCTGATATGTGCTGAACATGCATGAACAGAGCACAGGGAGATTTGAGAAGAGAGACTGAGTTCCAGCTCCAACCCCCCCACACACACCCCCCTTCCCCTGAACATTTATTACATGCCAGACACTGCCCTGGGCAAGCAATATCAGCAACACCACGGAGGTGAGTTGGTATTTGCCTCATTGTACAAACATGGAAACAGATTAAGTATCTCACAACACTAATGAGTGGTAGGCTAGACTCAAAGCCAGGCTGTGGGCTTCCAGAGACCATGCAAACCTCATGGAGGGAAGAACATACATGCAACACCAAGATGTGCCGGGGGAGACAAGAAGAGAGCTCCATCCTCCTCCTCTCAGCAACCCAGAGAGCCACAGGAGACATGGAGATTAAAAAGAAAACAGACAAAACACTGTCCTCTTTGATCTCAAGGTGTTAACAAACTAATATTTTTGTGGAAAGAGAAAGAAGACTGAACAGCCATTGTCTGGATCAATTTTTTTACAGCAAGGAAAGACTGAAAGATAGAAAAAGCAAACCACCATGAACTAAGAACAAAAGTGGGTAAAAACATTACTACATGAAAGCAGAAAAATAAACCAACATTGGAGCTCAAGAACAAAACTAGGAAAATGAAATTGAGGGAAAATTCTGCCCTCCTGTGAGTGTATGCTTTCACTGCAAACATAAGAAAGCTCACAATTTACTTCAACACTGGGCCAGATCTCGGCTTCCTCATGGCTCCATGTGTTTACTCCACAGTGAGAATCATTTCTTTCTTATTACAGCTCTGGTTGGGAGGCAAAATCCAGAAGCACTCCTTAGGACTAACCCCATATGAGAGAAAGGGTGTTCCTGACTGGGCTCTGAACCTGCAGGGCAGGGATACCATGGGCCAGTCCCTCAGGAGGCTTCTTGGGTAGCAACTCACATAGGAATTATTGCTGCCTGAGTTCCTTCTGCAGCTATACAAGAAAGAGAGGCTCATTTTCCAAAAGATCACCTTCCTTCTGTTATTTCACTTCTTGAATGCAATGGTCATATACAGTCTAGGCTATGGTTTTGGGGATATTGTGGGGTGGGAGATGAGTTGATTCCAAAATGCTGAGGGTGGAGTGTGGTAGATAAGGTTGTGTGTCAACTTGGCTGGGCTGTGGTTTTGAGTGGTGTGGCAGCTGGATGTAGTTATTCCTCATGATGAGATTGTAATCACTTCCACGGTGGAATCTGCTGTAAGAAGTTAATCAGTGGAAAGGGAATTCCCTTTGGTATATAGCCTGCTTCGGTATATATGGAAGAGCTTTGGGAAAGGTCTCTAGCTTGTTGGAACATTTTGGATCCTATATATAGCCAAGTCTTAATCTCCAGTTCCTGGACTTGAACCAGTGGCCTGTTGTGTTGACTGCCAATCTTGAGGTTTTTCTTGGACTTGAACTAGTGGCCTGCCGTGTTGCCTGCTGATGTTGGGACTGTGTCATTTTACCTGCCAACCATGACTTTGTCAGCTTCAGTAGCCAGAAGCTACATGAGTTAAGAGAAGCCTCCAGCTCCAGTGAGCTTGGAACATGAGGCAGAGCTAAAGCCCAAAGTCAAGGGGCCCTCACTGAACCCCGAGAGCTGGCACTCTGAATTTGGACTTCTAGCTTCCTAAACTGTAAAAGAATGAATTCCTGTTTGTTAAAGCCACCACTTCTAGTATTTTCTGTTAGAGCAGCACTAGAGAACTAAGAGAGTGAAGTAAGGTAGATGTTTGCCCTAGATAATCTTTAAACCTTAAACCAAAAATATCCTGACATCTTCTTAAAACTAAAAATAGTTTAGCTTAGCTAGTAAAAAAGGTCTGCTTTGAGCATTAAGTTCTTCTAAGAATTATCTATATGGGATCAAATTGACAGCAGCACTTGAAATATTAGGAACCTTTTGGGGCAGAAAGTTTGTTAATGAGGAAGCAACAACTCAGAAAAGGAGGATGAGAATGGCTGCACAACTCAAAGAATGTAATCAATATCACTAAACTGTACATGCAGAAACCATTGAATTGTTGTGTTTTGCTGCTTATAGTCTCAGGAACAACAAAATAAAATTTACAAGAAAAAAAAAAAAAAAAAGGGAAAGACCAGTCATTTTGGAAAACTGCCAATTCCTCAGTTAAATATAGAGTTACCATATGATCCAGCAATTCCACTCCCAGAGAATACAGTTATCAACGTAAAAACTTGTATATGAATGTTCATAGCAATGCATTATTAATAGCCAAAAGGTAAAAATGACCCAAATGTCCTTTAACTGATAGATGGATAAACAAAATATGGAATATCCATACAATGGAATATTATTAAGCAATAAAAAGAATGAAGTACTGACACATGCTGCAAAATGGAGGAATCTTGAAAACCA
Source organism: Orycteropus afer afer (assembly GCF_000298275.1). Lineage (NCBI taxonomy): Eukaryota > Metazoa > Chordata > Mammalia > Tubulidentata > Orycteropodidae > Orycteropus > Orycteropus afer. Next base: position 2,490,352 of record NW_006921677.1, read on the forward strand.
TTATACTAAGTGAATGAAGCTAGTCATGAATGACCACAAACTATGTGGTCACACTTATATGAATTACTCAGAATAGACAAATCTATAGCCAGAAAGGAGATTAGTGGTTGCCAGGGGCTTTGAGGAGAGGGGCAGAACGGGGAGTGACTGCTAAAGAGTGTGGGATTTCTTTTTGGAGTGAGAAACATGTTCTAAAATTATACAACTCTGAATATACTAAAAGCCACTGAGTTGTATACTTTAGAGGGATGAATTTTATGGTATGTAAATTATATCCAATAAAGCTGTTTTTACAAGTTTTTCATAGAAAACAAGAAAAAACTCTGGGAAGGACTGGAATTGGAAATCAGAGACATCAGCATGAACTCATGATTCTGATACATGTATTTACTAGCTATTTCTGCTGGATGACACCCCAGTAGCAATGAGTACACATAGTGCTCAAATCTTGGTTTTTCAAACTTTTTGCCACTGAAAGGAATTAAGGCTCCTTAGAGAAATGGTTGATTACGAATGGAGGCAGGAGAGGTGAAGACATATCACAAGAACACACAGCCAGCCTGGAAAGGCTGACAGCAACCAAATCTAGGATAATGTAAACATCAGAATAATAAAGGACAGGAATGAACTATAAATCCGTGAAAGACCAGAAATCTATGAGTTCGTACTGAAAAGGGATGGATGGATGGAAGGGTGGGTGGACGGGTGGGTCAGTGGAAGGAAGGCAGGGAGAAAAGGAGGGAGGGAGGGAGGGAAGGAAGATGAATAGACAGACAGGAAGAGAAGGCTCTTCCATACAGCAGAATGCCACTGATTAATGTCGAGGGAGTGATGGGGCTAGAAAATACCATTTTACAACCAAAATAATAAAGATTGGCTCAGGCAAGAATTATCAACGGATGTGAAATCAAAAGTTGAAGGTGGTAAGGAGCAAGAGTGGAGAATCAGACAGCACCTTGCTTGGTGGTCAAAATTAACATCACCAATGAAAGTCTTATGGATACAGTGTGTCTCCAGATTGCATATCCTTGGAAGAGCAAGGGAGTATTTTTGGTAGTATTCTGACTGCCAATATTCTCCTGAATCCTTCAGGAGAATGGGAAACATTCTGTTAAAACAGAAGAAAACAAAAAACCAGCCCTTCATTGTTCAGAAGTATCGATATCATGAGAGACAAAGAAAGGCCGAGGATTCTCCAGATTAAAGGAGACTGAAGTGACATGACAACTAAATGCAGTACATGATTCTGGACTGAATCCAATACCAAAGAAAAAAATGCTACCAATGCTATTATTAGGCCACTTAACAAAACTAGAATATGTGCAGTTAATTAAAAATAATTGTATAAATGTTAAATTCTTGATTTTGTTAACAATGGTATGATTACATAAATGAGTATCCTTGTTCTTGGGAAAAACACAATGGGGTATTAGGGAGCAAAGGGCATGGTGTAGGCAACTTACTCCGAAATGATTTTCTCTCTCTCCTCCCCCCTACCCCCCACTCTTTACTCCAGAGATTCCTGACCAAAATGACAAAGTTGAAAACTGAGGAGGTTACAACATCAATGAAGTAGGGGGAAAAAATAAAATGGCATACTGATTGGGGCAGAGCATCACAAATGGCCAGAAAGTCTGTCTAGCAGTAGAAGGAACACCCCTATCACCCTCTCCCCTTGGAAAATGAAAACACAGCAACCAAGAAATCACAGACTAATGGAAAGGAAGCACAGTTCCTTCCCCATACCCAGGAGAGTCTGAGCAATGTCACAGCCAGGAACCCATGGTCAAGAATTTTTGAGGGCTTATTCAGGGATACAATCTTAACACCAAACACAAAAGATTAGGGCTTCAAACACAGCAACTCACACTGAGCACACACCATGAGTTTTCTAGGATAACTTATAACATCAGTTCAGTGACTCTTACAATTGTGTGTCTTAACAAGGGCAATACAACTTTCAAATGACCTTCTACAAAAGCACTAGGGAAGCAATTCCACCTGTCAGCTATCTTGTATTTGTGTAGACTATTATGCTTCACAAACACCACTTCATTCTTCTAAATGACAAAAAGCATGGAAGGAGGAAAGGCTTGGTGAGGGAGAAAATAGGATAAAAAAAAAAAGAAAGAAAGTCTTCTCAAGGCATCACCAAGGAACTGACATCCTATACAAACTTCTCATCTGTATCAACATTTTTGTGTGCATGGCATTATCATTTCTAGACTTTCTGTTAAAAAATGTTTTGAGAGAAATAATATCTCAATATCCTTTGTGTCAAAGCAGAACAAGCAGTCTGAGAAGCAGAGTATATAATGTTCCTTCAGTGAGGTGTAAAAATTCTGTACTCTGTAGTATTGTTGCACTTTCTCTAAGTTTGAACTCACTTCAAAATAAAAGCTGGATGCTTTTATATCTTAATTTAAGACTGTATTTTCGTATTACTGAAATGAGCCCTGCTTCTTATATATCATTGGGTATGAAGTATACTCTATTAAGCATATACAAGTATAGTCTATTAATGCTAACACAGTAGTTGCCCAATAAGTTTGTTTTCTATTTAGTGTAAATCTCCCAGAGGGAAAAAAGCAAGGTTTAGAATTAAAATTTTAAAAAATTCAGTTCCTGGATATAGCTCACCTCATTCTTTGCCTTCTGTGGCCTAAAGGGGAAGACTATAATCAGAGAAGACCATTTCACAAGGAATGCTATACCCGTTTCATTCAAATGTACAAGGCTGAAATTAATTCAGAATTGAATTTTTTAGAGGAACATAAATGCTCTAGGGGAGCATTTCTAAACAGAGGTGAACAGAATATTCTCCTCCTAAGGAATCCTGAGCTTAGTAAATATGAAATATAATTATAGAAAAAAACTATATCCATCCATACTCAAAACACAAGAAAGAAAAACATAAGTTTTGATCACTGAACTTGGAAAATTAAATGGAATTCACCTAAAACTCCAGTATCTTAAACTAAACTCACTGCCATTGAGTCGGATGCAACTCAGTGACCCCTTCTTGGGTTTCCAAGGCGGTATCGCTACGGGAGTAGATTGCCCAATCTTCCTTCCGAGGAGTGGCTGGTGGGTTTGAACTGCCAGCCTCCTGGTTAGCAGTCAAATGCCTTAGGTACTATGCCACCAGAGCTCCTAAAACTCCAATAAACAATGATAACATCAACTTATTTATCTAGTGCTATGTATAGCTACAAAGGAGCCCTAGTGGTGCAGTGGTTAAATGCTCAGTTGCTAACCAAAAGCTTGGTGGTTTGAACCTACAAGCTGTTCCGTAAGAGGAAGATGTGGCAAGCTGTATCTGTAAAGATTGTTGTTGTTGTTGCTATGTGCCATCGAGTCGGCCCCAACTCATAGCGACCCCTCCTTGGGTTTCCAAGGCAGTATCACTACAGAAGTAGATTGCCCAACCTTCCTTCTGAGAAGTGGCTGGTGGGTTTGAACCGCCAGCCTTCTGGTTAGAAGTCAAGTGCCTTAGGCACTACACTACCAGAGCTCCTTCTGTTAAGATTACAGCCTTAGAAACTCTAAGGGGCAGTTCTGATTTGTCCTGTAAAGTCGCTGTAGTTGGCATCAACTCAATAGCAATGGGTTTTATACAGTCACAAATCATCTTCACTTACATTAACTCATTTGTGATAAGCACACCAGGAATTATGATCCTCTTCCTATGAGATAAGAGAACTGAGAATTTGAGACTCTTCCAAGGTCATCCAATCAGCAGCTAGCAGAACTAGGAGTTGAGCAAAGTTCTTTTGACTCCAAGTTCAGCTAACAATGTGACTCATGCTTAATTGATAAACAGCAACTCACTCTCTAGATGCTTTACTTTCTCACAAAAGTTCTAGAGCTATCACTTGTCTCAATGTTGAAAGAAATACTTCGGATTGTTTTGCATGAGGATGACACCACACCACATGTCCAGTAAGGCTTTCTCATTTCAAAGTACATCTATGGCAAATGAGACATTAGGGACGTTGGCCAATCAACTCCTGATTTATTGTATTTTAGTATCTTTTTGTAACCTCTTAGAATGATCAATTCGTTTTAGGTATGCTGTCACCAGGTGGTTGGTAGGAGGATGTCATACACAAATTGTTGTTATTGTTAGGTGCCATTGAGTTGATTTTTTGACTCACAGCAACCCCACATGACAGAGTAGAACTGCACCACGGGGTTTTCTAGGCTGTAATCTTTATGGACACAGATTGCCAGATCTTTCTCCCGTAGAGTGGTGGGGTGGGGGTGAACCGCCAACCTTAGTTTAAGGAAAAAGGAAAGAGTTTTCTCTACGTTTCAGAAAAGTGATTCTAGATTCCAGCCACCTACAATCATAGATTTTCACATTTTAATTAAATGATGCATTAAAATAGTTAAACTTGCAAAAAAGCATAGCCAAAACTTTAGCAAACCTTAGAGCAGAAACTAAATGAAGGCTTTCAAAATTATCTAAGTGCATCTTTTTCAATATGTATTAAATTTTCTTGTAATTGTTCATTTTAACACCATCTAAACATAGATGCTGATTAGAATATTAATCTTTATAACTCACTTGCTGTCAAAACTCTCTAAGTAGTTTATCCTCACATGGTTTCAAGCTGTAAAACCTGTAAGCATTCTTTTATAAGCAACCTTCTTTTACATAATCCTGTAAATCTCTTTTGGTTATTCTAAGCCAGTTAAGGACCCATCTCTTTTTTCAGCCTGGGGTTCCCTTCTCTGCTGGCCTTTTCCCTCCAAAATGTTCCTGGTCAAAGTCTCTTCTTCACTTGCTAATAATGTATGTTGTTTGCTCAAAGTCGGAAAAACCTTATTTTTCTCCATCTGCAGGAGATTATCTCCCTGAGTTAGAGTTGAAACACCTCCAACTCACTTAAATGACTTATCTTCATCCACTGCTTTCATTTTTCTTAAATAATAGCTTCTTGTAGATTACCTCAGCAACATCTATTAAATAGATTCTTCAGAAAGTTGGCAGAGAAATTAAAAAAACAATATCCCTTTCAATAAAGCAAATGGAAAAATGAAATGGTTTTTACAAAAGCAAAGAACAGCTGTCATTTCAGAGTTAAAAAATTAAATTACAAATTTTAGTTGAGCCCCATATTCAGAAATGAGCCCTACAGACTGTGCTATAAACAATGAATTACAAACATTAGTGCTAACTTCAGAGAAGCAAGCTAAACAACCCCTGCTCAAGTAGGAGCAGATTTTACTATCTGAGAAGCAGTATTTAAAAGTCAATTTAAAAACCAAATCCACTGACAAAGAGTCAATTCCAACTCATAGCAACTCTATGAAGAAGAAATACCCCATAGGATTTCCAAGACTATAATCTTTACAGAAGCAGACTGCCACATCTTTCTCCCACAGAGTGGGCTGCTAGGTTTGAACCACTGACCTTTCAGTTAGCAACCAAGCTCTTAACCACTGAGTCACCAGGGCTCCTTTAGAAGTAGTATAAGGTGAGAGCTAAGAGGGAAGGTTCTGAACCCAGACCACCTAGGTTCCAATCCTGGCTCCAGCAATTACATGGTTAAGTTCTTTGTGCCTCAGTTTTCCTCATCTGGGAATAATAAAAATTGCTTGCCTAGCAAGGTTATTGTGCTAACTAAATAAGTAAGTATATTAGACCAATTAGAAAAGAGCACATATACAGTAGAGTGCTCAATAGATGATTATTAATACATTTCCATTCCCTACTGCTCTAATTCATTATGCCCAAGTCTCAAAACCTGAAAAGCACAGTTGCTCTATTAGCCTAACTGCATCCACAGGTAATTTCAGTCAAATTATGATATTTCCATTGGTCTGGAATGGCTCTTTGTATGCTTTTCCCCACGTGGGCAGAACTGATGAGCTCATATGTAGCAAGATCTGTTCACAGATTGGGGTGTCATGCTGTTACTGGGTCATTCATTACATAAGACACTTAACAAGAGATTTCTCTTATAGGAACTACATTTGAGCAGATCCCAAAAACTGTGTGATTTTATGTTGGGCAGGAGATGAGAGGCTGTACAGGAGATGAGAACTTTTACAGAGGTTTGAGGGCTGGGCTGGGTCGTAGGATACCATGTGACTGAGAACACATATTCCACCATCCTAATCTGCACCCTTGGTATAGTATTTATTCAATGTGTGACAAGTGGCAGAACTGTCCCAATCCAGTCTGCCCATGATACGAGGTTTGAGGCTGATCAGGATGTTAACTGCAAATAGAAATATATGTGCCGGTGAGAGTTATGAGAGTACCCATCTGTCTTGTCATCCATGATCAGAATAGGGGTGGCATAGCCAATCAAAATCCCATCCTCTTCCTTCAATCAATTCTTTGAAAGAACTGAAATGAAGGGTGAAAATAGGCTGGCTGGAGTTTCAGCTCTTCTTTTCCTTGCAATCTCCTTGGCAGACGTGCTAATGAGTGGTAAAGTGTTTAAGTGTACCCAGCAGGACAAAGAAACGGAAGCTAGAATTTAGATAATTAATTCCAATCACTCCAATTTCTCTGTCCAGCTATATTCTGCTTTCAAAAAATAAAATAGGCATGGTAATTCCAATCATATTTTCCTCACAACACACATTTTAATTTTACAGAGGATTTACATCAATGCCTTTAAATCTGAGGAGGCCAGGTAAGAAGTCACAGATTATTAAGAATCTGATAAAAACTACACACCCTCCGACACCCAGAAAACTGTACAGGTGCACATACACCTGGTGCTGCCTACAAAGGGATCACCATCCTCCTAAGGACTGTGTGTGCATCCCCATGAGTACATGGACCCAGGTTAGGAATTTTTTTTTAAATGGCATTTTGTCAGAGGGTAGAGAATTTAATTTTATGGCTTTAAGTCTCTCTGATAACCAAGCACTTCAATATTTGCAAATACTTAAATGCAAGCAGTTTTCTAGAACGACTCTTGAAAGTTCAACTATATCATTCTTGTTTTCAATGAGAGCTTATACCACACTTATTTTGATAATTTACCTACTTTATCATCCTACGGCTCACGGAAGATAGTTTTCTTCCCTAAAGAAAGTGATGCATATTTAGAGGAAGAGGAACATGTGGCTATAACTTGCCTGGTGGCTCTACCCTCCAGAAGGGTGCATGGGGCGGGGGGGTGGGGGGGGGAGAAGGTGGGGGCGGGGCAGCTGGAGCCAACTAGCTGTACCTGCCACTCAAAGAAGAAGGATAAAGTATCTCAGTGGGGCATCTTATTCCTAGAGACAGAGGGCAAGGAGATACTGTTCAGAATGTCCAGGAGACTTCTAGTTCTAGTTGCCACAAAGTTGATTCCAACCCTTGGCAACCCCAAGTGTTTCAGAGCAGAACTGTGCTCCACAGGGTTTCCATACTGTGACCTTTCAGAAGCTGATCACCAGGCTTTCTTATGAGGTGCCTCTGGGTGGGTTCAAACTACCAGCCTTTCAGTTAGTAGTCAAGCATTTAATTGTGCCACCCAGGGACCTGGCAGGAGACTAGACAAGCCAAATCCTTTGTAAAGTTTCCCCTTCTCTGAGTACCAAAAGAGCGTGCAAACTACTGACCTACAAACAACAATTTGGGAGAGGAAAGTGAATGTGATAAATAATTACGTTTATATGAATGGTACTGTGCTACAAAGAGAAAAAGGATAATTTGGGGGTGGGGTAGAGGAAGGATTAGAAGTTAAAGATGGGACTTTCCTTTGACCCAGTGTGGTATTTCCTATGGCACTGTTCACATACATCCTCCCATGAACAAGGCTGGGGGCTTCTGAGAAAACATTTCAGACAGTAGATACTGAGCCATATTTGTTCAATTACAAAGGAAACAGAGAATAAGGACATTGCAACATTCTTTACTTTCTTCTAAGTGTCGACAAACACACGAACCATTTTTACCCATCATAGACACATTCAAGCTCTTTATAGGGTACAGTCTAGTCATTATGAAGAACACAGGGAGACAGCTTCACTTACATGGTTAATGAAGAGACTCTTGCGTTTTTCTCTCACTGTGAAAACAAAAGATGCAACAGAAATGTTACATGCCTGCATGTCAACTGCTCTCAGGTTGTCCAGCACTGGGCCTCTGTGTGTGATGGGCCCCTCCTTCTACCAACCAAAGGTTCCCATTTGCTCAATTACCAAATATACAAACACATGGCCTGCACAGATGCAGATCTGACTTTGGCTAATATGGGAAAATATGCACCCATTTACACAAAGCAAGCACCTAACAAAAAATGACAGCAGCTAACATTAATTGAAGGGTAACAGATTTGTACAAACTATATAAAATATTAGTAAATCTCATAAAATTTGTACACACATATTAGTTTAAGATGATTAACAATTAATAGGGCTGTTTAATTCTAACCCAACCAGACCAATAAAAGGTCCTACTATATGAAAGAAATTAAAAAAAATATATATATATATATCCATAATAGCATCAAGACACAAGACATATGATGTAGGTAGAAGCATTAATAATCATGGAAACCAACTGAATACCCATGGTGGGTGCTAGTGGTTAAGATCAAGCTTTTGTCTTAAAAGCCCTCCTCAAGTATCTTGTACCATCTTGCCCTCGGTGAGGGTAATACAACATGTACTAATAAACACTGCACTGACCTCTCAAAATTAATTTCTCACTTTGCTTTCTGTACACAGACCTGTACTAAGTGGCTCAGCTTTCAGTGTCTGCAGACCTCAGGGGTCCTCAAATCAGGGACTCTCAGCCCCAGAGATGTGGAAGGGTGACAGAGAACAGAGAAGAGCTTCTTAACAGTCTACTATTATTGAATACTGCATGGCTTTTTTTTTTTTTTTTTTTACCCCAAAAAATGCTTTTTATGCTCATCAGTCAACACGTGTATACAGCAAGTCACTGTAGATGATTTAAAGAATGAGTTTCCTTCAAGGAGATGACACCCTAGATTGGGGAATCAATAATGACACTTAAGAGTCTCCTACAATGATGGTTTACAGATCCAGCTTAAAAAATGAGGAGGGTTTTGGTTTTTTCCTATGGTCCATACCCCACATGCAGAATCACTGTCCTTTCCAACAGCCTCCCTGCTGACCTGATCCAAGGGCTAGGATTTCTCTGCCGTTTACATGCTGTTCTTAGATTCAAAAAGAAACTATTTTCTTTTTCTTAGATGTAGTATCATCTGTGGAAGGAATGTTTACCTTCTTCCCGTCTCAAAGATATTCAAGATACAAAAGTAAAAATTAGTTTTAGGGTACAGCTGAAGAAGTTAGAGAAAAATGGAGAGAGAAAATGGAAAGAAGATACCTCCAACAAGCTATCAGGTGGGCTTGTCTGTACACAGAATCCGCTCCCCCCAGGGAACAAGGAAGTGGTGCTCCCACATGGTCCTGAGCCCCCTGCCAAAGCATCATTCTCTATTCCTCAAAACTAGGAGACAACACTCACCAATCGTCCACTACATATGCTCTGGAAGCTGATACTACTTCTGACCTAACTCCAAATAAGCACTGATACGTGAACCATAACAAAGGAAAAATGAAGTTTCTAGTAGGAAGCTTGTGGTTTTAACTCTCTGGCATATATACTTTCTCTGTGTATGCACGTGCATGTGTGTGAGTGTGTGCGCATGTATGTGCACACATGCATGTGTGTATATGTACACATGCATGTCAATGTGTGTGTGTGTCCATGTCTGTGTATCTGTATGTGTGTGGGCGTGTCTCTGAGTTTTCTTTAAATCAATTCAATACTATGTCACTGTGTATCTGACCAGGGTTGCTCTATCACATGGGGTATAATGATATTTCTATGGTGATTTCCCATTGGTTGATGTGATCTAGAACACGAACACTTTCTACATGAGCCTTAGATTTAACAGGGTTTCCAGCAAAGTCCTTAGATGATGCTTAGCTTTTTCCACAGTGCCCCAGCAACAGGTGTGTGATCCATTTCCCTGAGCGTAACTGCCTGGGATCAGGACAGATGTCCAACCCTAGCCAGGCTAATTCTTTCTCCTAAAAATGTGGAGTTGGAATTTACTCAAGATACTGGGTCATCATTGGTGGTGCCTTAATAGAAGGTACGATTTACACAATGGAGCTCTAGTGGTACAACAGTTAAGTGCTTGGCTGCTGACTGAAAGATGAGTGGTTCAAACCCACCCAGCGACTCCTAGAGATCTGCTTCCACAAATATTGCAGCCTAGATAACCCTATAGGGCAGTTCGACTCTGTCACATGGGTTGCTGTGAGTTGAAATTGACATGGTAACACACAACAACAGTTTACAGAAGGCATGTAAACTCAGGTGTGGGGTGGGGGTGAGGGCACCTCTTTCTGTGCAGAAAAGAGTTAAAAGGCCTTCAAAAGGCCCGCTTGCAAAGTTGGCCCTTGGCTGGCATCTAGGAATTTAGATTTCACTAGGGTCCGACCACTTCCTGATAAGAAGGGCTCACTGTGCCTAAACTATACAAACAATGTGGTTACGCTGAACACCTGCTTCCCTTCTGGGCATCTGGAATCTTGGTATATACCAGGCAGAGGCTGGTTACAAGATCAGCCCCAAGTAAAAACCTCTAAGGAGCTTCCTTGGCTGGCAACATTTCACATGTGTTGTCGGAACATATTGCTGAGGGATAAGCATGTCCAGCTTGAGTCCACGAGGATGGGATCATTGGAAGTTTGTACCTAATTTTCCCTGGACTGCACCCCATGAGTCTTTTCTGTATATTGATTCTGCCTGGTATCCATTCACCCTAATAAACCACAGTGACATTTACAACTATATGTTAACTCCTGTGGTCCCCCTAAGGAATTACTAAACCTATTTTGGGACCCTCTGACAACCTACCATGAACTGAGGGGCAGTTAAGATGGAGGAGGTGTGCTGCCTTAGTTCCTAATGGCTTTTAGCATCTAATTCCCATTACTCATAAGGTTTCCAAGGTACCAAATCCACTGCCATCAATTCACTTCCAACTCATAGCAACCCTTTAGGACAGGGTAAAACTAACTGCTCCATAGGGTTTCCAAGGCCATAAGTCTTTATGGAAGTAGAATGCCTCACCTTTCTCCTGTGGAGAGGCTGGTGGGTGTGAACATCAATCTTCCAGTTAGCTGTTAAATGGTTTAACCACTCCACTACCAGGGTTCCTTCCCTGAGGTGCCTGGTACTCTTAAAATTAATTTCTCCTTTCCTCCTAAGCTAGCTGGTCCAGGTCTAAGACACTACCATTGGGACAATAAAATAAATGGAATCTCTCACACTGGTATCACCAAAAAGGACTGACAAAATTATCCAAATCTAAATCTGTCTTTAAAATAAATTTGAAACCACTGAGGCCATAGATCAGTTCTGAAATTCAAAGTGCATTAGCTGTTGTGCTTTATGGGATGTTAAAAGCATGCCAGCTCACTTCTAATAGTTGGCTTTAATCATTTTTAAAACCTCAATATTTTTGGTTTTTATTTATTTATTTTTTAAATTTTATTTTGATTTGGGTGAAGATTTACAGAGTAAATTCACATTTCATACAGCAGTTCACATATACTTTTGTCTCATGTCATTGACCAAAATTTACAATGCAACAGCTCCCCTCCCACTTCCTCCCCATAGTTACCTCTTTCCAGTGTCCATCCCTCCATACTCTCCTGCGCCCTGAGCTGTCTCCCTGTGCATAAGCAGCCCTTCCTTCTCCCATGACTGTTCTCTCCAGGGTGTGTGTCTACTTGAGGTAAATGTTTAACTCACATGCCTGTACTTTGTTTGGCTGGAAACCACAGTTGTGGGTTCAATTCCAGACCTGAAGGGCAGCTAGGGGCCATAGTCTCAGTGGTTCCACCAGGCTCTACTGGACCAGCAAACCTGGTCCCCACCTTCTTTTTTTTTTTTTGGCTCCAAATGATTTTGAGTTTTGTTCCACATTGTTCTCCCTCTCTATGCAGGATCTCGTACATCCCTTCCAAGTGGATGACAGTGGTAGCCGGGCACCATCTAGTTCTTCTGGTCTCATAGTTGTATAGGTTGCAGATCAGATGGTGTACCAGTCGCTAGGTCTGACTGTTTCCATTCATTTTGGTAAAACCTCAATATTTTTGGTTAATAATAACATATCAGTAAAAATCTCTGGAGTTTTCAGAGTTCCAATATAAGTGAGTGCGTTCATATAGTCATATTTTGCTTTGTGTGGGAAACAGGCAATAAACTGATGTGGGTCATGAATCTCCTCTTTCCTGGGAGAAGAATAATAGCTATCTCCTCTGAGCTAGTCTGTTAGTCTGTTAAGAGGAGTTTTAATTGACTGTAACAATAATCATCATAATGAATTAAACAAAAAAATATACTAAAGGCTTTAAAAATAAGTCCTCTAAAATCATCAAAAACACTACCCCTGACAAAAAGTCTTCTCCAGATCAAAAGGGAAGAAGGAATACAGAATTCTGTTTGCAATTTGAGGGAAAAACAAAACTTCAGTTAGGTGATTATAGGACACTCCCTTGCCACAATGTCACAGAAGTAAAATTTCTTTAGTTTTAGAAATACAACTCTATGGTAATGGAACACAATTTTGTCCTTTGCCCTTGGTTTCTGCGAAGTAACCCTGGGAGTAACTGAGGTGCTTTTATCTGAAACCTCCAGCCCAAACCTGAGGATCTGTGTTAATGAGTGGGGGCTAGCTAGACCAGAAAAGATTCATCTATTAGGCCTATGTCAACTAACTTCCAGAGGCATTATTTAGTCTATCATGCATATGCAGTGAGGGTCCAATCATGACTGGCTGGTAAAAGCTCTGAACACAAAAGCTCAGAGTGCTCCCTGGTTGGTGAAGAAAGGGTGGCACGCCCTCTTTGGGACATGGCAGCTTCAAGTTGGGAACCCTCCCAGACTTCACCCACACATCTCTCCCTTTTGATAATCCTGCTTTATATTCTTTTGCTGTAATAAATCCATAATCATAAGTAAGAACTCACTTTTTTTGAGTTCTGCAAGTAATTCCAGTGAATTATCAAACCCAAACAAGTACAGGAAGGCCAACAAGCAAAAGTGAGTAAACCCTGGGAGGCCTCCAAGTTTGCAGCTGGCATACTGAAGGGGTACTGGAAAAACCTCAAATTTATGGCCAGTAGGCCAGAAGTCTGGGGTGTCATGTGAACTCCCCCAAACTTGCAGCTGCTATCTGTTTATTTGGCAGTCTGAAGGATGGTGTCTTTTTAACTTGTTAGATCTGCCTTAGCTCCAGAGGCTAGGGCCACAAGTGGTGCAAGAGATGATGGAGAAATTAGGAAAGTGGGGGTTTGATTACACCTCATAATCTAGGGCTCAAATTTATGCTGATTCTTACTCATAAGACAACTTTCTGAAAAACCCAGTGTCTAATTATTAGTAAGAATTTGTTAATGACCTAAATGCAATTGCAAGCTCACCCCTTTCACAACACACATTAAAAATAATTGCCTTTGTCTCCTCTCCTCCATTTCTAAAACAGACCTCCAAACAGGCAAGTACCAGTCACCATCAGGACTAAGGAAGTCCTAAGATAGCATCTAACCAACACTTTTCTTTTGAAAATGAAGCAGTCCACACAATGAGTGACTGGAAGGGCAAAGGTCAGACAGCAGTTTGCCTGGCTCCCTGACTCCTTCCTCTAGACCACTCCTACTCAGGGGGTAAGGCCGGTCTATGTTAGATGCCCTACTGGAAACAGCATAAAATAAGTTCAATTTAAAAACAGCAATGACAATTAGGATCAAACATAAGAAGAGCTAAGCTGTTCTAGAAAGAAAAAATACCTCAAAGATTCATTATTCTGGATATAAAGAATTGGCGAGTCATACAAGTAGAAGGATTTGATTATATAAAGAATCACGGACATAGCTCAGGGGTCAGGAGTGCATGGAGTGAAGGACACAGGGAAGAGGTAACTATGTGGAAGAAGTGGGAGGGGAGCTGTTGCATTGTGGTAAATTGTAGTTAATGTCATGAGACAAAGTGTATGTGAACTGCTGCATGGAAAATGAATTTACTCTGTAAACTTTCACCCAGATCACCATTTAAAAAAAAAAAAATCATGGAAAGTTGTTTTGAGATGTAAAATGGATTGGTGGGATGGCTGGGCCAGTGTAGACCACATAAATGATTCAAAAGAAAAGGCTATTTTTCCCTATCAAAATTTTTTCTCTATGGGTAGCATATTCCAAGTAGGCCCTAAATAATCAAATTAAACATTCAATATAAATTTTACTTACAGTAAGTTTGAGGTTATCACACAATAGCAACAGTTTTCAATAACTTAATCAATTCAATCATTGATTTAATTCAAAACACAACTATTCAGCCCTTGCTATGAGCATGGGACTGAAGCAAATACTGAGACACACCTGAGATTCCTGCCCTTGATGTGCTACTAATCTAACCAGATACAAAGAAATACAGCACAAGTGCACTGTGGTGGGACCACTCCCCTGTACTTCATGAGTCCTGTACCAGGCATCCTGGTGATATCATTTCCCCACTAGACTCATCTCCTCTTCTGCAGGAAGGGAGTTTCCTTGCGACAAAGAAACTTCCTCGGCTCTCACAAGGACCTGGTCTATTCTGATTTATTCTGGACCTATGTTTATTTCTAAATGTGGGGCACAGAGTAATGGGACATTCTACACATTAAAACTGATACCCAAATAAGCAGATGAAACAAAAATGAAAAGAGAAGAAAAAATTAAAAGTCGCACAGGGCAGACTAGTCATACAGAGGAGACAATTCCAGGGGCGAGAACAGGAAGTATAGATAAGGACATTCAGAAAAGTTACCTGTCTAAACTTCCAACTAATTTTACATGTGTCCTGCCTCCCCTAGAGAATATCAAGGGCCAATGGATTTCTTCAGAAGCAAAGAAACTTAAATTAATTGGGATTCTTCTTAAATTTTCTTCTGATAATAAAAGAAATTCATGCCTAGTAAAGAAAATTTGGAAAATACAAAGCAGCATAAAGAAAAAAATAAAAATAGGTATTTTCAAAATACAAAAGAACAAAGAAGAAAATATATACTCCAACAACTCAGGAATAACCACTATTAATATTTTGGTTTTAGTATCTTCAAAATCTTTTCTCTCTGCATACTTAACAGATGTATTATGTATATTTTTGCAGATGAATGTACTTATACATTGTTGTTGTTGTTATACAAATCTACATGAACACACATAAATAAACCAACCGAAATACTGCCCATTGTTCTGTTGCTGTGTTAGTATATTCACTGGTTGTATAACAATTCTTTAAAATGACAAATGTCCTAATCCTCTATTATCTGTATGAAATTATTTTTCCCATTTGATGACTTAAATTTGATCATGCATTTTGACACAAGAAGTTTTCATTGTTTAGGCAATTTCTTCCATGGCTTTTATATATTTACATATTCCCCATTCTGAGATTAAATATTTTTATTTTTTTCTAAATGTTTATGATTATATTCACTCCACTTAGTCTATGACTAGTTCATCCAGCCAACATTTATTTTGGCACATGGTGATGGGGACATAACCATTTGATTTTTTTCTCTTTAGGTGAGTTTCAAAGTGCTATTATACTATTATAAAGGGCTTGTATGTATTGTTAAGGAGCTCCGGTGGCATAGAGGGTAGGGCATTTGGCTGCTAATCAGAAGGCTAGTGGTTCAAATCTACCAGCTGCCCTGAGGGAAGAAGATGAGGCAATCTACTTCTTTGAAGATTTACAGCCTTGGAAACCCGAAAGGGGTTGCTATTAGTTGAAAATGACTCAATGGCAGTGAGTTTGGTGTTTGATTTTATGTACTGTTGGCTGATACCATTTCAGACCTGACTTCCTGTTTGCTTTCCAAAGTGAGTAGAAGCAACTCTTTAACGGGGAAGGCAGAATGGGTGGGTGTTAAGGCTCTGTCTTTCTGTATCTAGGAACAATGGTCAGAAAATGATGGGCCGGTACAACAGACCCCAGAGACCATACTGACTCTTCTGCTCTCATTCTCTTTCTCCTGCTGGTCAGACCCTGGCATTCTGGTATAAGATGCTGTAGTCAGAACACAAAAAGACTTCAAATCTAAGAAAATGGCAGAGTCCCAGGTGAGGGAAGAGAACCATTATGATGGAGAAAAGAGTTACCTATACTCCAGTGAGAGAATTACATCCATGGGGAGCTTACTTTGTACTAGCAACCTTCTAAGGGAGGTACAACCTTCTAAGGGAGGTACTACCTTCATCGTACAGACAAGAAAATAGAAGCTTAGGAAAGTTAAGTAACTTGCACAATATCATCCAGATAGTAATGTATCTAGGCTTCTAGCTATGGTGCTTGATTTCAGAGGACAGTACTTTTAATCATGACCTATCTTTAGGAAATCATTCCAGTGTGTTAATTGGTGCAATGGTTAAATTGCTCAGCTGCTAACGAATAGATCAGTAGTTCAAACCCACCAACTGCTCTGTGGAAGAAAACACCTTGCTATCTGTTCTTCTGTCTGGGGCTTGGAGGCCACTTTTCATTTGGGCATGACTCTATATTAAGGCTGGGGCATGAGGTAGGCAGGCCCAGGACTTGGGGGCTGCTTTTCGCTTGGGGGTGGCCAGGGCCTAAGGTAGGTAGGCCCGAGGCTGGGGGCTGCTTTTTGCTTGGGGGTGGCTCTATATTAAGGCAGGGCCCAAGGTAGGTGTGTCCAGGGCTTGGAGGCTGCCTTTTGCTTTGGTGTGGCTCTATATTAAGGCTAGGGCCCAAGGTAGGCAGGCTCCAGGCTTGAATGCTGCTTTTTGCTTGGGTGTGGCTCTTTATTAAGGCTGGGGCCTGAGGTAGGCAGGTCCAGGGCTTGGAGGCTGTTTTTCACTTGGATGTGGCTCTATATTAAGGCTGGAGCCTGAGGTAGGTGAGCCAGGGCTCAGGGGCTGCTTGTTGCTTGTGGCTGCTCTATTTTAAGGTTGGGCAATCTACTTCCATAGTGATACTGCCTCGGAAACCCAAGGAGGGGTTGCTATGAGTCCGGGCTGATTCAATGGCACATAACAACAACAACAGCCCAAGGTAAGCAGGTGCAGAGGGGTTAAGAACAACTAAGGGAGATGAACTTGTCTGTCAGTTTGTCTTCCTGAAGTGGCGTACATGTTGCTGTGAAGCTGGAGGTTATGGCACAGTATTGCAAAATGCTAGCAGGGTTACTCATAGTGGACAGGTTTCAGTGGAGCTTACAGCTAAGACAGATTAGGAAGAAGGAAGAGGCCATCCACTTCTCAAAGAACTAGCCAGTGAAAACCTTATGAAGAGCAGTGAAACACTGTTTGATATATTACTGGAACACTTTATGAACAGCCCTGAAACACTGACTGACATAGTGCCAGAAGATGAGCCCATTAGGTCGGAAGGCACTCAAAACTGACTAGGGAAGAACTGACTCCTCAAAGTAGAGACAACCTTAACCATATGGATAGAGTAAAGCTTTGGGGACCTTTACTGGCTGATACAGCACAACTCAAGATGAGTAGAAACAGATGCAAACATCCATTAATAATTGGAACATGGAATGTACGAAGTTATGAATTTAAGAAAATGGAAATTGTCAAAAATGAAATGGAACACATAAAGATCGATATCCTAGGGATTAGTGAGCTGAAATGGACTGGTTTTGGCCATTCTGAATCAGATAACCATATGATCTACTATGCCGGGAATGATAAATTGAAGAGGAATGGTGGGGCATTCATCATCACAAAGAGTGTTTCAAGATCCTGAAGTACAACGCTGTCGATGATAGCATAATATCCATATGCCTACAAGGAAGACCAGTTAATACTACTATTACTCAAATTTATGTACCAACCACCAAAGCCAAAGATGAGGAAACTTAAGATTTCTACCAACTTCTGCAGTCTGAAATTGACCAAAAATGCAATCAAGATGTGTTGATTATCACTGGTGACTGGAATGCAAAAATTGGAAACAAAGAAGAGTTACTGGTGGTTGGAAAATACAGACTTGGTAATAGAAATAATGCTGGAGATCGTATTATAGAATTTTGCAAGACCAACGACTTATTCATTGCAAATACCTTTTTTCAACAACATAAGCAATGACTATATATGTGGACTTCACCAGATGGCACACATAGGAATCAGACTGGCTACATCTGGGGCAAGAGGCAATGGAGAAGTTCAGTATCTTTGGCCAAAACAAGGCCAGGAGCTGATTGTGTAACAGACCACCAAAAGCTCATATGCACATTAAAGTTGAAGTTGAAGACAATTAAAACAAGTCCACGAGAGCCAAAATATGACCTTGATAACATCCCTCCTGAATTTAAAGACCATTTAAAGAACAGAGTTGATGCACTGAACACCAATGATTGAAAACCAGAATTGTGGGATGACATCAAGAACATCATCCATAAGGAAAGCAAGAAGTCATTAAAAAGATGAGAAACGAAGAACAGACCAAAATGGATGTCAGAAGAAACTCTGAAACTTGCCCTTGAACGGAGAATAGCTAAAGCAAATGGAAGAAATGACAAAATAAAAGAGCCGAACAGAAGATTTCAAAGAGCAGCTCGAGAAAACAAAGCCAATTACTATTATGAAATGTGCAAAGAGCTGGAGTTAGAAAACCAAAAGGGAAGAACATGCACAGCATTTCTCAAGCTGAAAGAACTGGGGGAAAAAAATTAAGCCTCGAGTTGCAATACTGAAAGATTCTATGGGCAAAATATTGAATGATAAGGAAACATCAAAAGAAGATGAAGTACACAGAGTCACTGTACCAAAAAGAATTGGTCAATGTTCATCCATTTTAGGAGGCGGCATGTGATCAAGAACCAATGGTATTGCAGGAAGAAGTCAAAGCTGCACTGAAGGAAATGGTGAAAAACACGGCTGCAGGAATTGACTGAAAACCCACTGAGATGTTTCAACAGTGAGTGCCCACTGGAGGCACTCACTCAGCTATGCCAAGGGATTTGGAAGACAGCTACCTGGCCATAGTTGTACCCATTCCAAAGAAAGGTGATCCCACAGAATGTAGAAATTATTGAAGAACATCATTAATATCACATGCAAGTAAAATCTTGCTGAAGATAATTCAAAAATGGTTGCAGCAGTATATTGACAGAGAGCTTCCAGAAATGCAAGCTGGATTCAGAAGAGGACAAGGAACGAGAGATACTATCGCTGATGTGAGATGGATCTTAGCTGAAAGCAAAGAATACGAGAAAGATTGTTTAATTATGTTTTATTGACTCTGCAAAAGCATTTGATTGTGTGGATCATAACAAATTATGGATAACACTGAGAAGAATGGGAATTCTGCAACACTTGATTGTACTCATGAGGAACCCATACACAGATCAAGAGGCTGTCATTTGAACACAACAAGGGGATACTGCATGGTTCAAAATCAAGAAGGGAGTGCATCAAGGTTGTATACTTTCACCATACTTATTCAACTTGTATGCTGAGCAAATAATCTGAGAATCTAGCGTATATGAAGAAGAATGTGGCATCGGGATTAGAAGAAGACTCATTAACAACTTGTGATATGCAGATGACTCAACTTTGTTTGCTGAAAGTGAGGATGATTTGTATTTACACCTAAAGATTAAAGACTACAGTCTGCTGTATGGATTATACCTCAAAATAAAGAAAACAAAAATCCTCACAATTGGTCCAAGAAACAGCTTCACAATAAATGCAGAAAAGACTAAAGTTGCCAAGGGTTTCGTATTACTTTGGTTTTACAGTCAACATCAGTGGATAAAGCAGTCAAGACATCAGATGACATACTGCATTGGGCAAATCTGCTGCAAAAGACCTCTTTTAAGTGATGAAGAACAAAGATGTCTCCTTGAAGACTAAGGTGCAGTATTTTCAATCGCCTCTTATGCATGTGAGAGCTGGACAATGAATAAGGAAGACCAAAAAAGAGTTGATGCTTTTGAGTTGTGGTGTTGGAGAAGAATGCTAAGAGTACCATGGTCTGCTAAAAAGACTAACAAATCTGTCCTGAAGGAAGTGCAGCCGGAATACTCCTTGGAAGTGAGAATGGCCAGACTTTGCCTCACCTACTTTGGTCATGGTGTCAGAAGGAACCATTTCCTGCAGAAGGATACCACGTTTGGTAAAGTGGAGGGTCAGCGAAAAAGGGGAATGCCCTCAATGAGAGAGACTGACACAGTGGCTACAACAATGGGTTTAGATATAGCAAGGACCAGGCTGGCACAAGACCAAGCTGTGTTTTGTTCTGTTGTGAATAGGGTCGCTATGAGTTGGAGATGACTCGATGGCACCTAACAACAACACAACATCTGTTCTTGTAAAGATTGTCGTTGCTGTTGCAGTTAGGTGCTGCCAAATTGGTTACAATTCATAGTGACCCTATATACAACAGATTGATACACTGCCTGGTTCTTTACCGTCTGTACAATTATTGCTAAGTTTGAGCCCACTGTTGCAGAAAACTGTCAATCCATTTCCTTGAGAATTCCCTTCTTTTTGGCTGACGCTATACTTTGTCAAACATGATGTCCTCCTTATCCAGAGACTAGTCCCTCCTGATAACATGTCCAAAGTATGTGAGATGAAGTCTTGCAATCTTTGCTTCTAAGCAGCATTCTGGCTGTACTTCTTCCAAGACAGGTTTGTTCCTTCTGGCAATCCATGGTATATTCAATATTCTTCGTCAACACCGTAATTCAAAGGCATCAATTCTTCTCTTCTTTATTCATTGTCCAGATTTCCCATACATATGAGGTGATTAAAAATACAATGGCTTGGGTCAGGTGTACCTTAGTCTTCAAAGTGACATCTTGGCTTTTGAACACATTAAAGAGGTCTTTTGCAGCAGATATGCCCAATGCACTATATCATTTGATTTCTTGACTGCTGCTTCCATGGGCATTGATTGTGGATCTAAGTAAAATGAATTCCTTGGACAACTTCAATCTTTCCTCCATTTACCATGATGTTGCTTACTAACCCAGTTGTGAGGATTTTTATTTCCTTTATTTTGAGGTATAATCCATACTGTAGTCTCTGGCCTTCATCAGTAAGTGCTTCAAGTCCTCTTCACTTGCAGCAAGCAAGGCTGTGTCATTTGTATATTGCAGGTGATCAGTACGTCTTCCTCCAATTGTGATGCCATGTTCTTTATCTAGTCCAATTTCTCAGATTATTTGCTCAGCATATAGATTAAATAAAAATGGAAGAAGTACAGAACCCTGATGCACACCTTTCCTGATTTTAAACCATGCAGTATTCCCTCGTTCTGTTCAAAGAGCTGCCACTTAGTCTATGTACAGGGTCTGCATGAACACAATTAAGGATTCTAGAATTCCCATTCTTCACAATGTTATCCATAATTTCTTATGAGTCAAATGCCTCTACATAATCAATAAAACATAAGTAAACATCTTTCTCATATTTCTGCTTTCAGCTTTCTGACATTATCAGTGATATCCCTTGTTTTATGTCCTCTTTTAAATCCAGTTTGAATTTCTGGTACTTCTCTGTTGATATACTACTCCAACCATTTTTTAATTATCTTCAGTAAAACTTTACTTGTGTGTGATATTAATGATATTGTTAGATAATTTCCACATTCTGTTCGATCATCTTTGTTTGTAATGGATATATATATGGATTTCTTCTAGTCAGGTGGCTAAGTAGCTATCTTCCAAATGGCTTGGCATAGAGAAGTGACTTCTAGCGTTGCATCTGTTTGCTGAAACATTTCAACTGGTATTTTGTCAATTCCTGAAGGTCTGTTTTTCACCAACATCTTTAGTGCAGCTTCAACTTCTTTCTTCATTGCCATTGGTAATGAAGAAATCTTATGCTACCTCCTGAAATGGTGGCACATCAATTCTTTTTGGTATGGTAAGTGTATTCCTTCCATTTTCTTTTGATTCTTCCTGCATCATTCAATATTTTGCCTATAGAATCTTTTAGTACTTCAACTCAAGGCCTGGATTTTCTTCTTCAGTTCTTTCAGCTTAAGAAAGCATGATCCTCCTTTCTGGTTTTCTAACTCCAGATCTTTGCAGAATTCATTACAACACTTTATTCTGTCTTCTTGAGCTGCCCTTTGAAATCTTCTGTTTGCATCTTTTACTTCATCATTTCTTCCATTTGCTTTAGCTACATTCAAGAACAAGTTTCAGAGCTTCTTCTAATGTCCATTTTTACCTTTTCTTTCTTTTCTGTCTTTTTAATGACCTTTTGATTTTTTCATGTATGATGTCCTCCCACAACTCATCTGTTCTTTGATCACTAGTGTTTGATGCATCAAGGATATTCTTCAGATGGTCTCTAAATTCAGGTGACATATACACAAGGTCACAGTTTGGGTCTCATGGACTTCTTTTCATTTTCTTCAGCTTCAACTTGAACTTCCATATGAGCAACTGATGGTCAGTTCTGCAGTCGGCCCCTGGCCTTGTTCTGAGTGATGATATGGAGCTTCTCCATCACCTCTGTCCACAGATGTAGTCAATTTGATTCCTGTGTATTCCATCTGGTGAGGCCCATGTGTATAATTGCCATTCCTATTGTTGAATTAAAGACCACAGCCTTAGAAACCCTGTAAGTCAGTTTTACTCTCTTTTATAGGGTCACTATGAGTCAGAATCAACTCCATAGCACACAATAACTGTTCATACATGGTGATGGAGTTATATTATCAATGAAATTCAGCTGCCTCCTAACATGTCACAGGGGCAGCCAATGAAAAACATGAACAAGGGAAGGTAGGCTATAAACAAACAAACAAAAAAAGAAAACCAAACTCACTGCCCTCAAGTCAAATTCTACTCACAGCAACCCCTCCTGGGGTTTCCAAGGTGCTATCTATATGGAAGTAGATTGCTCAGTCTTCTTGACATAATAAAGTACTGAAAGGGAATGGCTTAAGCTAACCCAAGGGTGATGGAAGATCCAAGTTTTAAAAAAGAGCTTATCACTACCAACTAACAGGACAGCTGTTAATTAGTAAAATACCATCTGTGGTGGAGAAAGCATCAGCTCTACCCCAGTGTGGATGAGTTATTGACCCTTTGTTCTAGGTCTGTGCTCACTAAGCAGTTTTCTGACCACTAGTTCTGAGAAAAACATGGGCCTGGAGAGACGATACAGTAAAAGACATACTGAGCAAAACTTGACCTTGTGGGTCTAACTGATGTTATATGAATTTGGACTGTGCAAGCAGCTTCCTCCACACTGAAAGGCCCAAGTGATTGGCACTACAGCAGGGTGATTAATTCTATGAAAAGCAAGGCACAGAGCCTAAAGAGCCTTCCCTCATCCATTTAACTTACAGAGCTTGGTATGTCTAGGAGACTCTACCCACTCTACCTAGTACTCCTTGAGAGACGACTGCAGAGGGTGAGGGCCAGTCTGGGAATAGGACAAACACGTTAAGTTCAGACCTGAGAGGGAGGAGTCCAAATACACTGCCTGAGCTTAAAAAAAGTCATTCCTCCTAATCTTTTTAAATGAAGTTTGGGAAGGTGAGAGAGAAAGCAGCATAAAATAGAAAGCTGCCAAGTCAGGGGGACCATCACATTGGCATGACATGTCTGCCCAGGATGTATTCAACTCCCTGCTTGCTTTCATTCATTTATTCTTTCTCCCTCCCACCCATTTTTAAAAGCTTCTTCCATATACTAGCCATTGTGCTTGGCAGAGAGAAAGCAAAGATGCAAAAGAAACCATCCCTCTCCTCAAGCAATATGCAATTTAGTGAATAAACAGGCACCCTAATTTTTCATCTGGAAACTATAAATAATCATCTCCACAGTAGAGAAATATACAAATAGCACTGAATTAAGGTCACTAATTTTAAGCTACACCATTATGCTCTGTGCCACCAGGAAAGGGGCAAAAATGCTGCTACTTAAATTTTGACAAGCCACTGACTGTCCAGATTTCAGAGATGATTATGTCTGGGAAAAGTATATCTATGAGAATGGATGAAATGTGGGGAGGTTGGGGAAGCATTACATAAGAGGCAGGGTTTGGGCTGGCCCAGGCAGGAGTCTGCAACAGACAAGGGCAGAAGGGAAGGGCATTCTGGACAGAGAACACTGTGTAAGCAGAGGCATGCCAAAGTGCAGAGTGTCTGGGTTGCAGTACTGCTAGGTGCTTGGAACTGTGAGAGTGCACAGGGAAATGGAGGAAGAGGAGTGGCAGGAAAGGCAGGCAAGGGCCAAAAGATGAAAAGTCTCCTGGGCCATGATGAGTTCACTTTCTCCTGTGGGTGAGAAGGAACTTGTAAAGTATTATGATTTGAGCCAGGTGGGCATGATTCGATCTGCATTTTGGAAAGCTCACTTTAGCAGCAATGTGAAGGAAATGTGAACGAGGACAAGACAGAGGCAGGAAGGCTACTGAAGGCACTATTGCAATAGACCAGGAGAAGGCAGATGAGCTATGACTCAGGTACTGGTGGGAGGTGGCAAAGGAAGAGGGAAGATGTGAGATATTAAGGTGATAGAAGGGACTTAGATACTGATCACAGGACTTCTGGGTTGCTGGCTTAGGACTCAGATTGACAGTGGCTTTATCCTTACAAAATAGGTGACAGAAAAAAGCAGCAGGCTGGAGAGGAAAGATAATGACTTCTCACTTAGACATGACGAACCCAAGGGCCTTTACAATTTCCAGAAGGAGATGTCTCTTTGTTGTCGCTGTTGTTAGCTGCCATCAAGTCAGCTCTGACTCATGGCAACCTTTTGTACGGGAGAACAAAATGTTGCCTGGTCCTCTGCCATCTTCACAATTTTTGTTTAGTATGATTGACTCCACTGTTGTAGTCATTATGTCAATCCGTCTCATGGAGAGTTCCCCTTGTTTTCACTGACCTACTTTACAAAACATGATGTCCTTTTCTAGAAATTGATCCTTTCTGATGATGTGTCAAAAGTAACAAAGATAAAGTTTTGCCCTCCTCCCTTCTAAGGAGATTTCTGGTTGTATTTCTTCTTAGACTAACTTGTTCTTTCTTCTGGCAGTCTACTCAGTATTCTTCGCTAACACTGAAACTAGAACCCATCAATTCTTTGGCCTTCCTTTCTCATTGTCTAGCTTTTCTCATGTATATCAGGTGACTGAAAAGACCATGGCTTACATAAAGTGCATCTTAGTCCTCAAAATGACATCTGTGTTGTTCAAACTTTACATAGGTGTTTTGCAGATTTGCCTAGTGCACTGTGTCATTTGATTTCCTGACTGCACTTCCATGGGCACTGATTGTTGATCCAAGTAGAATGAAATCCTTGAAAATTTCAATCTTTTCTCCATTTATCATGATGCTGTGTATTGGTTCAGTTATGAGGATTTTCATTTTCTTTACATTCAGGTGTAATCCACACTGAAAGCTGTAGTCTTTGCCCTTTTTCATTAATTGCTTCCAAATGTATTAATTTCTAGCAAATGAGGTTGTGTCATCCATATACTGAAGATTGTTAATCAGTCTTCCTCTAATCCTAACACTGCCTTCTTCTTCATACAGTCCAGCTTCTCAAATTATTTGCTCAGCATACACATAGAATAAGTAAGGTGGAAGGATACAATCCTGTTACATACCTTACCCAATTCTGAACCAGGCAAAACTCTCCTGTTCTGTTTGATTGACTGCCTCTTTACGCATGTATTGATTACACATGAGCACAATTGTTTTCTTTTAGGCAGTAGGAATCTGCAGCAGGAGTTTATAAAGGCCAAAAGATAAAAGGCTTCCTGTACAATGATGAGTTTATTTTCTCCTGTAGATGAGAAGGAACCAGTGAAGAATCATGATGTGATCAGGGTGGGGGGCATGAATGGACCCACATTTCAGAAAGCTCTTTCTGGCAACAGTGTAGGGGAAATATGAGAATGGACAAAGATTAAGGCTGGAGGGCTAGTAAAAGGACTGCAGTAATAGATCAGAAGAGAGTAGGTGGGTAGAAGCATATAATGCCAGGATAAGGAGTGCTTCTCCTTTCCTGGGCTTCCCCATGGTAGGATGGCTCAAGGGGTATCACAGATCTCAGCACCAATGGGACCTGAGGAAGCATCTTGACCCAAGGGTCGATGGCAATGAGTTGAGTTTGATGCAGGAGATTAAGTGACATTATGCTAACTTCTGGCAGACAAGGGCCTAAGGAACAGACCCACTCTGGAGGCTGGAGGATAATACCTTGGAAGTTGGAGCTGGCCAGGAGGCTGGAGGTAATCACAGGCCCCCAGACACTTACTAACTGGCCTCTCTTATTATTTTCAACTCCTGGCATTTCTGAGCATCCACTTCTGTAGACAAAAGAAAAAGTAAGATAAGGTGATTCTGGTTTTTAAAGTCCTTTCCTTGAAATGACTTTGTGGCAGGGTAATTCAGGATAAGACTAGAGCAGCTGTCTTCAAGCCAGGTGTTCAGATGTCTTTACAAGGGCTGAGGTGTCATGCAGGTATTCCTTCCCCACCGCCTCCTTCCTGCTTTACAAATGCCAGGGTGTCCACGTCCATCTTCCTATGTGCCCTAACCTGGGATGAAAAGATCTTGGGGGACACCAAACAAACAGACAAGGACACATTGTTCTGGGGGCAGAACACATGGTTCCATAAACCCACAGTTGGGATTGGAGTCTTTTCCTGGCCTATGGGCATTTGTATGAAGGGCGACACCAGGGCTTCTGGCTCGGGATTCATAGAAATACTAAGAATTCATGACGATGAATCATCACAATGATAATGGTTGCCACTTAAGACCACACCTCTTACAGGGAGACAGCTTGGGGGCAGGGGTGCATGGAGGGATGGACACAGGGAAGAGGTGATTGTCGGGAGGAAGTGGTGGGGGGAGCTGTTGCATTGTGGTGAATTGTGGTCAATGTCATGAGACAAAGTGTATGTGAACTGTGTATGGAAAGTGAATTTGCTCTGTAAATTTTCACCCAAACCACAATTTGGAAAAAAAAAAAGACCACGCATCTTCATGTGCTGGATTCCCTCAAAGACAGAGGTTTTTAGGGAGAGGCCTGTGGGAGCAGAGCAAAGGGAACACAGGAAGGAGCATGAAGGTATAGCACCAGGTAGCATGTTCGCAGGAAGGCTCCTACCTATTTGGCCCTGATTATGATTCAGAAGAGTTACAGTGGTCCTGAGCATGCAGGTTGACATGCTACTTGAGATGAAATAAGTGAAATCAGATTTTTTCTGACAGAAACTAAGGCTGATATGACTGGTTTGAAAATGATGTCTGGCTTTGCCACCAAGGTCATATGAAGGATGCACATGCAGCTCAATGCTTTGACAAAAAAATAAATTCCACAAGAGAAGACAAAAATACTAGCGCAGAGAAAAAAGGGCAGGTGAGGATTCTTTCACTCAACATACATCTGAGTTTCTGCTACAGGCTAATCACTGTGTGTGGCATAGAGATAGCCACATGAGAAATTTACGTAAGGAGCAGTACAATAAAGCTCCCAGCTACAGCAGAGGGGTATACCAAGTGCAATGGAAGCAAAGAAGCTGCGCTGCAGAAGGTGTTCTGAAATTCGTAATAGATTCATTTTCCCAAGGCTTCTGAGTGTATTAGAGTGAATCAGTTGCCATTAAATGAAAAGAGCAGCAGATATAATTAAGACATTTGTTTGACAAGTATAGGTATGTAATATAAAGACTAATGGTCATTACTAGGTGTTACCAGGAGTGGGAGGAGGGGGAAGGAGTAGAAAATCACTCAGTGAGAAGTAGTGAATTTTTGTCTGAACTGATGGGAAAACTGGCATTGACCAAGAGCAATGGTTATACAAGCAGACTAATGTAGTTGTAACCATTAATCTATACACTAGGAGAAAAATGGCAAAGTTATAATTTTATAACTATAACAGCAGTCCAAAATAAAAAAGGCTGCACTCCTTGATACTATTAGGTGCAACTAAACACTTCATGGAATTAGTTTTCTTGATTTGGAGATAGACCCATGGCTTCGCGGGTCTATCCAACCTACTGGCCTAACGTTTTTAGAGTTTCTGTTCTATCTCCTAGTTCAGTGAGTAGCACGTGGAGTTTTAAAAGTCTGCAAGTGGCCACCTAAGATGTAACAATTGTTCTCTACTTGCCTGGAACAGCAGAAGAAGGAGGAGACCCAGGAATTGGAGAAGAAAATAGACTGCAGGTTTATTAGCCTCCATAAACTACTACCTCAATTACTATGAGACCAGAAGAAATGGATGGTGCCTGGTTACCATTACTGAACATTTTCATCACAGACCCAACAGATGGATCTTGATTAAAAGGAGGAAGTGTGGAACAGCAGTTCAAACTCACATGGAAACCAGATTTACTGGATCTATTGAGACTAAGGGAACCCCCAAAACTAATACTCAGAAATAATCTTTAAAATGTAAACTGAAACTATCACATGAAGCCATTTCTAAACTAAGTGTTTAGCTCAATTAATAAAAAATGTTTCTCTTGAGCACAACACTCATAAAAATTATCTATATGAGTTTAATCTGACAACAATTAGTCCAAAGCATAGATAAGAACTTTAAGGGGCAGAAAGCCTAAATTAACAGTGATGATACAATATGGATAGAGAGTGAAAATGGTGGCATAATATAATGTAACTAATGGTACTGAAATGTTCATGTAGAAATTGTGAATGTATATATGTTTAGTTGTGTACACTACCGCCAAAAAAAACAAAGATCATCTGTTACATTTCGTTAAATTTTTTTAGTGTACTTTCCAAAAAACTAAGAAAGTGAGCCTCACGTACGACTGTGACAGAAACTCTTAAAAAATCAAATGGAGTCTAATTTCTTAACTTTCAGAAAAACTGAAGGGGAATAAAATTATAGCTGATTATTAGAAATACTGGATGACAAATCAGTTAGAGATATTTTCACATATAACTCAGAAGGAGTGGAACGAATTGAGCAACATTGCTATACCAAAATTCTTTTCTTTTTTTAAATTTTTATTGTGATTTGGGCAAAAGTTTACAGAGCACATTCATTTTCCATATAGTAGTTCATACACATTTTGTTTCATGGCATTAAATGAAATCCCCACAAGGCAACAGCTCTCTTCCCAACTCCTCTCTGTAGTTACCTCTTCCCTGCACCCTTCTTTCCTATGCATTCATGCCCCCTTAGCTATCTCCTTGTGCAAATACTACCTTTCTGTTCTCCCATGGTTGATCATTCTAAGGAGTGTATCTACCCGCTGTAAATGTTCACCCTATATGCCTGTCTATTATTTGCCTGGAAGCCATGGGAATGAGTTCAATTCCAGGCCTGAAGGGTGATTGTTGTTGTTGTTGTTATATGCCATCGAGTCGGCCCCGACTCATAGCGACCCCTCCTTGGGTTTCCGAGGCAGTATCACTACGGAAGTAGGATTGCCCAACCTTCCTTCTGAGGAGTGGCTGGTGGGTTTGAACCGTCAGCCGTCTGGTTAGCAGGCAAGTGTCTTAGCCACTATGTTAGGGGCCATAATTTCGGGGGACTCACCAAGCTCTATCAGATCAGTAAAGCTGGTCTTTTTTATGATGAGTTTCATTTAACATTGTTTTCCCACTCTACCCAGGATCTCCTACACTAATCTCTGTCTGAGTGGTTGACAGTGGTAGTGAGGCACCATCTAGTTCTTCTGGTCTCGTGGTCATAAAGGTTCACACGGTCCACTAATCCCGTGGATTGTTTCCAGCTTTCTTCATCCTTCTTTGCTTTGGATGAGAAGTAACCAACTGTTGCATCTAGATGGTCACTTGCAAGCTTTTAAGACCCCAGTTGCCACTCACCAAAGCAGAATGCAGAACAATGTTTTTTTGTGCAGTATGGTCCCGAGCCCATAGGTCCAACAACTTGCTCCATCAGGGTGGTTGCTTGTACCTAAGAAGTTATCATAACTTTTCCTCCTGTTAGTCTATAACAAAATCCTTTTTATTCCCATCGTATGTACATGAACAAAGTTTCTCAGCATTTATATCTACAAAAACAAAGGAGTAGATGTGATGCTAAATCATGCCTCATTCCAGTAATGAGTAATATTGATTCATAGAAGCATCTCAGTAAGAAATGTTTCTCTAAAATTTATTTCACTTTTCTGTTTGGTAATTATTCATTAAAAATTTAATGTTTATGTTATTTTGACCAATGGAGAACTAATGATAATTACAACAATACCTCAGTCAAGAATTTATTTTTAACTTTTAAAGCCTTATAACTACACAAAATGAAACTTAAGTTTAGATTCACATTATTATGGAAGAGAAATATGGTTGTGTGATAAAATGACTTGAAAATTAAAATACATTACGTTATGATAAAATTCTGTGGAGGAAATGGCATGGAAACACAAGTTCAAGAATTAGAAGAAATGATATGAAATTTCCAACTGTTAAAGACAGCATGCTCACACATTTTTACATGATTGATGGTGGGTATCAAATCACTATGGTATTAAAATTTCATTGAAGACATTTTCAAAAAGAGTGACAGTTCTATTTTAAAATATCAGTGCTTACCATCAGAAACTGCATTCTATGATTGATAGAATGAAATATGTTTAAGGTCAGCAGGAAAATGCTTTGGGGAATACATAGTTTCTCAAAATTGTTTTCATGGTATATAAGCAAAACAAGTTTTTTAAAAAAAACCAAAGTACGAAAATCACTGGTCTAGAGCTTCAGGCTAAAATGAATCTTCAGTATCTAAGTGGAAAAGTATTGGCTATGCAACCTGAAGAACCCTGAGGGAGACACAGAATGACTGACGGGAAGGTGGAGAAAGGGTATTGCAAAAAAAGAGGCATGAAGGTGATGAAAAGAATTGGGAAAATATGGGCAAAGTGATGACAGGAAGGGTCATGGACTGCTCTGATGGCAGAGATCAGCAGCATGGCTCAAGGGTCAGCCAGCTTCTAAATGCCAGATCAAAGATAGACAAAGAGGTCAACTCTCCCATGATGGAGAAGTTCAAGATTACCTAGGAACAAAAACATAACCCCAAACAGAGGAAAGCCACGAAACATTTTTCCCTTTCAGTTGCTTGTGAAAGAGCATGCAAAAAAAAAAAAAAAAAAAACCCATAGCTCATATTTTTATTCTGAATTTTAATGCCTACTTTGGCTTCAAGCCACTGAAGGGACAAGTAGTTTTTATTCCTTTAATTATTTCAAGGGACTCTTGAGAAACACACAGATTCTTTCCACAAAAACAGGGTTTTATTTTAGTCCAAAAATGTTTTCAAGGCAAGAACCTTTAAAAGCCATACTAATTTTTTTTTTAAAAAAAGTGTAGCATAGCTGTTTTTACCTAACAAGAGTAGGCTGTCATATTTTTGAAAAATAGTAAACTAAAATGAGTATAGATACATATTCTAAAGATAGAAGAACAGTGACATGAATATACATATACAGACATATGCTCACTGCAACATTATTCACAATAGCAAAAATACAGAAACTACCTAAGTGACCATCAATGGATAAATGGATAAACAAATTGTGGTACATACATACAGTAGAATATTATGCAATCATAGAGAATAATAAAGAGCCCATGAAACATCTTTTAACATGGATGAATCTGGAGAACATTATACTGAGTGAAACAAGTCAATCACAAAAGAACAAATATTATATGGTACCACTACTATAAAAAGTCAAGAATAGATATACACAGAGAAACCAAAGTTCTTTAATAGCTACAAGAGATGAGAACGGGGGATCACTTTCTAGATAGTAAACAACTGTTACTTCTGGTGATGGGAAAGGCAATCCCAAATACAGTGAAGTCAGCACAACATGACCAAGGTAAATAAAGACATTAAGAAGTACATGAAAAAAGGGACAATTTCAATAAATGCTGTAACATATTCAATTGTGCAAAAAATAGTAAAAACAACTAAAAAAATATGTGTGTGGTTATGTAAGTAGATATGGATGCATTAATGTATACAGGAAATCATATATAAATATATGCACAGGTATGCATATCTATGGATATATATTACACACACACACACTATATATATATACACACACACACGTTTTTTGTATGCTATGTATATATCCACATGTGTAACAAATCACATAGAGGGCACAGTTACAAAGACTTCCTGGACATACCCCAATGACTTGCAGGATTAGTTTATTGGGTTGAAAAGCTTAGACCATAGTCTCAGGGGACAACTTGGTCAACTGGCAAAACATAGTTCACAAATACAATGTTCTACGTCCTAGTTTGGTGAGGAGTGCCTAGGGTCTTAAATGCTTGTGAGTGGCCATCTAAGATACAACTATTGGCCTCCACTTAAACCAGAAAAACAAACTCACTGCCATCAAGTCAATTTCAACTTATAGCAACCCTCTTGGACAGAGTAGAACTGCACCATAGGGTTTCCAAGGCTGTAAATCTTTATGGACGCATAATGCTTTATCTTTCTCCCGTGGAACAACTGGTAGGTTCAAACCACCAACCATCACCCCAACAATGGTTTCATACCCCAAAACCTATTTTAAACTACTGAAGGAGTATGTAAATCTGAAGGAAAGGAGAGAATGATGAGATTCAAAAGAAAGTAATCTAAAAGGGGCTGTGTGGTTTACAATACCAAATTACAACATTTCTTCCAATTAAAAAAAAAAAAAAATAGGAGGAAGTAAACAGGACCTACAGTTCTGAACTGGCTTTAAGCACTCGTACAGGTGTGTGGGACTTGTGCAAGAGAAAGATAATTTTATACAAGTGAAGCATTATCACAATCAAGTCAAGGATGCTTCCTGGTTTGTCATTTTTCCTTCATTCAGTTTTGGTTGAGCACTTACTCTGTGCTAGGCACTAAGCAAGACACTCAGAATACTGAGGTTCGATATTACATGTTCCTTTCTCTCTAGGAGCTAGTAGGCAATAGAGACAGGAAATTAGTTTTAAATACCCCCATCTGGTTCAGACAGAACAAAAAGCATACATAGGGTACTGTGTGAGCTCACCAAAGACCCATGTAATCCAGTTAGAGGGGTCAGGGAAACTTTCAAGAAGGAAGTGATAGCAGATATAAACCTCGAAGACTGAAAGTTATATAACTTTGTGAAAGATGGAACAGGAAATGCAGATAGATGCAAAAGAACACAAGGTCAAGTGACACATTTAGGAAACTGCAAGAGAGTCAGTATGGCTAAAGATTTGGACCATCTTCTACAGTCTGAAAGAGACCAAACATATAATGAAGATTTACTGATAATTATGGGTGACTGGGATGTGAAAGAGGGAAACAAAGAAGCAGCATTGGTAATTGGTAAATATGTCCTTGGTGACAGAAACAATGCCAGAGATCACATAACAGAATTTTAAACAATCAAAATCTTATTCATTGAAAATACCTTTCTCGACAGCACAAACAGTGACTAAACATGTGGACATGATCAAACTAAACACACAGGAATCAGATAAACCATATCTGTAGAAGATGATGAGAAACTCAATATCATCAGTCAGAACAAGGCCAAGGGCCGACTATGGCACAGACCATCAAATGTTCATATGCAAGTTAAAGCTGAAGTTGAAGAAAATTAAAACAAGTCCATGAAGGCCAAAATATGACCTTGATTATATCCCACCTGAACTTAGAGGCCATCTTTAGAATAGATTTGATGCACTGAATATCAGTCACCAAAGATCTGACAAGTTGTGGGATGATATCAAGGACATCATACATGAAGAAAGCAAAACATTATTTAAAAGACAAAAAAGGAAAAAAAAAAAGAAAGACCAAAATAAATGTCAGAAGAGACTCTGAAATTTGCTCTTGAATGGAGACCAGCTAAATCAAATGGAAGAAATGATGATGTAAAAGCTGAACAGATGATTTCGAAGGGCAGCTCGAGAGGACAAAAGAAATTATTACAATGAAATATGTGAAAACCTGGAATTGGAAAATCAAAAAGGAAGAACACATTCAGCATTTCTCATGCTGAAAGAACTGAAGAAAAAATCAAGCCTCAAGTTGCGATACTGAAGGATTCTATGGGCAAAATATTGAACAATGCAGGAAGCATCGAAAGAAGATAAAAGGAATACATGGAGTCACTGTACCAAAAAGAAATGGTCGACATTCAGCTATTTCAGGTTGCAGCATATGATCAAGAACTGATGGTATTTAAGGAAGAAGTCCAAGCTGCACTGAAGGAATTAGTGAGTAAAAAACAAGGCTCCAGGAATTGATGGAATACCAATGAGATGTTTCAACCAACAGATGCAGTGCTGGAGGCGTTCATTTGTTTATGCCAAGAAATTGGAAGACAGCTACTTAGCCAAGTGACTGGAAGAGATCCATATCTGTACTCATTCCAAGAAAAGATGATCCAATAAAATGCAAAGGTTATCAAACAATATCATTAATATCACACAGAAGTATAATTTTGCAGATGGTAATTCAAAAATGGCTTTAGCAGTAAGTACATCAACAGGGAAGCCAGAAATTCAAGCCAGATTTATTAGAGGACACAGAACAAGGGATATCATTGCTGAAATCAGATGGATCTTGACTAAAAACAAAGAATACCAGAAACACACTTACCTGTGTGTTACTGACTATGCTAAGGCATTTCACTGTGTGGATCATAACAATTTATGGATAACATTATGAAGAACAGGAATTCCAGAATACTTAATTGTGCTCATGTAGAACATGTACATAGACCAAGAGTCAGTCGTTCAAACAGAATAAGGGGATAGGTATGTGTTTTAAGGTTGTATCTTTCCCCCACCTTACTCAATCAGTATGCTGAGCAAATAACCTAAGAAGCTGGACTACATGAAGAAGAATGTGGCATCAT
Organism: Orycteropus afer afer; assembly: GCF_000298275.1. NCBI lineage: Eukaryota > Metazoa > Chordata > Mammalia > Tubulidentata > Orycteropodidae > Orycteropus > Orycteropus afer. The sequence goes on from NW_006921677.1 coordinate 2,525,194, forward strand.
AATTGGAGGAAGACTCATTAAAAACCTGCAATATGCAGATGATACAACCTTTCTTGATGAAACTGAAGAAGACTTGAGACACTTACTCATGAAGATCAAAGACTACAGCCTTCAATATGGATTACACCTCAATATAAAGAAAACAAAAATCCTCACAACTGGACCAATAAGCAACATCATGATAGATGGAGAAAAGACTGAAGTTGTCAAGGCTTTCATTTTACTTGGATCCACAATCAATGCCCATGGAAGCAGCAGTCAAGAAATCAAACAAGGTATTGCACTGGGCAAATCTGCTGCAAACGACCTCTTTAAAGGGTTAAAGAGCAAAGATGTCACACTGAAGACTAAGATGCACCTGACCCAAGTTATGGTACTTTCAATCCCCTCATATGCATGTGAGAGCCAGAAAACAAGTAAGAAAGACTGTAGAAGAACTGATGCATTTGGACTGTGGTTTTGGTGAAGAACACTGAATATACTATGGACTGCTAGAACAACACACAAATCTGTCTTGGAGAAAGTACAGCCTGAATGCTCCCAGAAGCAAGAATGGCCAGACTTCATCTCTTATACTTTGGTCATGTTGTCAGAAGGGACCAGCCCCTGGGGAAAGAATCACGCTTGGTAAAGTGGTGGGTCAGCATAAAAGGAAAAGACCCTCAACAAAATGGACTGACACAATGGCTGCAACAATGGACTGAAGCATAGCAACAGCTGTGAGGATGGCAGAGGACCCAGTAGTGTTTTGTTCTGTGGTACACAGGGTCACTATGAGTTGGAACCAACTCGATGGCACTTAACAACAACAACATGAAATTGATTCTGACATACAACTACCCCATGCACACCAGAGCAGAACTCTGCTCCACAGAGTTCTCTATGGCTGATGATTTAGAAATAGATCTCCAGGTCTTTCTTCTGAGGTGGGTCTGGGTAGACTTGAACTTTCTGCCTTTCAGTTAGCATCGAAGCACTTAACTGTCTGTGCTGCCTAGGGACACCATGGCTAAAACACAGAAGTATAAAAAGAAGAAAGGAAGTAGGTTGAAAGGAAGACAGAATTTAGATCATGAAGGGCCCTACAGGCTACTATGCTGGCTAAGGTGTTTGCAATTAAATTGTAAGGCAACTGGAGAGTTGTTAAAAAAGTTAAAGCAACCAAGTTAAAAAAAAAAAAAAAAAAGTTCACTGCCGTCAAGTAGATTGGACTCATAGTGACCCCTCCTTGAGTTTCCAAGGTGGTAGCTCTATGAAGTAGATTGCCTAATCTTCCTTCCAAGGAGTGGCTGGTGAGTTTGAACTGCCAGCCTTCTGGTCAGCAGTCAAATGCCTTAGGCACTATGCCACCAGAGCTCCGAACCAAGTAAATTAGATCTGATTTACAGTCCTTCACCTAGCAGCAGTGTAAAGCTAGGACTGTAGAGGGCTGAGGTCAAAGGCAGAAGAACAGTCCAGGTTTTTTTTTTAGTAATCCAAGTGAAAAATTAAGAATTAAAAATAAGGTGGCATTGGCAATGAGATGCAATGGATAGCTCTCTTAAAAAAAAAAAAAATGCCCTAATGGAGCTCTGGCAGCATAGGGCAGAGGAATCTGGGTGGGGAGAAAATGCAGGAAGTTCATTAGCATTGGTTAGTACTGTTTGGGACATACTGAGTTAGAGGAACAACAGGACTTCATCATAAAGATGTCCAACAGGCAGATGGATGTACAGACTTAGAACGTTGCAGAGAAAAAAAAACTAGCTAGACATAAAGCTAGCATGGAAGCCATGAAGAATTATGTGGAGACCAAAAAGATAAGAGGAAGTAAAGAACTTGAAACATATTAACAGGAAAGAAAGGATGGAAAAGTTTTTATGGTATCTGAGAAGTGGCTTACGGAAAGAGACAACTTCTCAGGGTCAATGTGTCAAAACCATTTCACCAAACAGCCAATTCTCTGAAAATCAATTCACCAAACAATCAATTTATTCAAGTAACCAAATTTACCAATTTATAAAATCTTATGTCTTTTAATTACCTACAAAGCAATTGTTCAGTAGATTAACTGATCTTCAGCAAACTGGCCTGTTTAAAGAGTTTTAAGATGCATGATGCAGTAGTGAATGGTGTGAAGTGCTACCAGGGGAGATCAGGAAGTAAAGGAGTAAATCGAGTGAGTTACTATGTACACTCAACAGACTGGTGCTGGTGGAAGGGGGCTGAGAAATGAATGAAAGATGGTACAGAAGCTTTCACTATGTAGAGGAATAGAGAGGATAAAGACTATTTTTCCTTTGTTGTTTTAACCTGAAAGATTCAAAGAGAAAACAAAAAGGGCCAGAGTAACTGATGCCCTGATGTTCCAGAAGAAAGAGAATGAGATCTAGAGCAAAGTTGATGGATACAGTCGACTTCTCTAATCCATTCCTGGAGCAATTCCTCTCTTAGGTCAGTTTTTCTTTCACCATGCATGTGCCATCCACTTAAAGGCTCTAATACAATTCCATGTGAATCTTGTTATGATTACTGGCCATGGACATTTTCTAAATGATGTTGATCTCTCTACCTTGAATTCATCTTATAACTTGTTTTCCACAACACTATCATTAAGTGTCTGCAAAAAACTGCTTTTGTGGAAGGTGAGGAGAGGGAACATTGCCCCCAAAAAAAGCACTGACAAAAAAAAAAAACTTTTGGACTTTCATTTTTCATTATCCCAATACCAGTTTCTTTCCCTTGTAGTATCCTACCTGTTCCAATATCTTCCCACTTCACTGGGCCAAGGGAAACAAATTTTTTTTTCTGTACCCAGTTACGGAATAAAGAAGTCAGCTTTACCTAAAGTAAAGTGATCTCTGTCCCTGGTTCCCGAGAAATAACCCTTAGAGTAAATGCCTTGTCTGGGACTTCCAGGCCACACCTGAGGAGCTGTGCTGGCAAATTAGGGCAGCCCAGATCAGAAAAGACTCACCTGGGAGGCCAACATCAACTAGACACAGGAGACATGATTTAGTTTATCACACAAAACTGGACAATGAAAGCTGGGAACCCTAAGGTTCTAAGAGCTTCCTACTTAGCAAAGGGAAAGTGAGTTCCCTCTTTCAGACATGGAAAGTTTCCACTGCGGATCCTCTCAGACCTCACCTGTGTGTCTCTTCTTTAAGATGACCCTGATTTGTATCTATAATCATAGTACTTTCTGTGAATTCTATAATTGGTTCCAGTGAATTATCAACTCAAATGAGAAGGGGCATCTAGTAGGTGAAAGTGAGGGTGTCATGGAATTTCCGAGGCAGTTTCACTACAGAAGTAGATTGCCCAACCTTCCTCCCAAGGAGTGGCTCGTGTGTTTGAACCGCCAGCCTTCTGGTTAGCAGTCAAGTGCCTTAGGCACGATGCTACCAGAGCTCCTGCTGAAAGCATAATGGACTTTTAACCTATGAGATTTGCCCTAGCCACATGGGTGGCTGGTGTCAGAAATGCTTGAGGGGAGGGAAGGTAGAGATCAGATCAATCTAGATATGTAGGGGAATGGATTCAGGTTCATTTTTAGCTACAAAGTTAACCACAAACCAATACTTTCAAAGTTTACTTCACAAGTATTTCATGCCCACAATGATCTGTTCTTACTCTTGGGAACATATCTGTTTTTAATCAATGTGCCAAATTCTTTCGTATCGAGCCAGCAGTCTGCTTAATTGAAGATCACCAATATTATATCAGCATCATATCTTGCCAAAATGGTTACCTAACCATTATTGAAGGGTTTCCAGTTCTCATAATCGAACTTAATTTCTTAAACATGTTTGGTTATTTCTTGTCAACTTAGGATCTTCTGTAAATCAGAGTTTAGCAACTTGTCAAAAGAGTCAGAGAAAGGGTATGTAGGAAGGAGTCCAGGAATGTAACATCCAGATCACTGCAACAACACACTGTTCAACAAGAATCCAACTAAGATTTGTGTTCATTGTATTGTGTTCGTTTAGCTCCTCTTTTATAACCAAAGGCTAGGGAACAATGAGATAAGCCTGGAGCTGAAAAGGCAGAAAAACTCCTGGGAGAAATTCAACCTTGCACCAGGGATAAATCACAAGAATCCTGGGGTCTGTAAGAATACTCTGCTCATTGTAAGCTTAGCAAAAAAAAAAAAAAAACCTCAGGTGGCCAGCTAATACATAAAGAGATGCTCACGATCATTGGCCATCAGAGAGATGCAAATCAAAACAACGAGATACAGTCTTACACCAGCACTGACGGCAAGGTTCAATGAGACAGAAAATAACAAATGCTGGCGGGGATGTGGAGAGATTGGGACTCTCAGACAGTGCTGGTGGGACTGTGAAGTGATACTGCCACTGTGGAAAGCAGTCTGGCGATTTCTTAGAAAGCTGTAATTGGAGATATCATTTGACCCAGCAATCCCATTACTAGGTATATATCCTAGAGAGGTAAGAGCCAGGACAGGAACAGATATATTCACTCATGTTCATCGCAGCATTATTTACAATAGCAGAAAGATGGAAACAACCTACATACCCATCAGCAGAAGAGTGGATGACCAAATTATGCACATAATAGAATGCTATGCAGCACTAAAGAATAATGTAGAGTCTGCAAAACACCGCATAATATGGTTGAACTTGGAGGACAATTATGTTGAGTGACATAAGTCAATCAAAGAAGGACAAATAAATATAGTATTAGTTTGTTGTTGTGGAGGGTCAAGGCAAGGTTTATATAAGGAGGAAAACTTTCTTTGTTGTTGCCAGGAGTGGGGGGAAGGGAGGAGAGGGAACACTGCAAAAAAAAAAAAAAGCATTGACCCATGTCGCTTTAGTTTTGTGTATTTCACTGTACATAAATTGTATTTCAGTAAAATGCATTTTAAAAAAAAAGAAGAAGAAGAAGTTGTTTAGCAAAAAAGAAACTATCTTCCCCTAGTGGACTTGTTCAAACTGGCTCTCAAATAGCATAACAGAGGTAGTTAACAGTACTTTCATTTAAGGATTACATTTGGCTTCACATACTGCCTAAACTAACACATCTGATGTTTTAAGAATGTATGCCCAAGTATCAAGTGTTAAAGGAAGGTTTCTGACTTTCAGAGTAGAAACTCCTGTTATATATAAAATGTAGACAGAAATAATCCAACTGATAGGCAAAATGAGGGTAGTTACTTCAAACAGGGGATTTTAAAAACATAACTTATAACAAAACAAAGAAACTCCAAGGAACCACCACCAAATAATACGCTGGGGGCATTATAAGTAATTCTATTTCTCCTTGAAAATCAAGACTCAGGACAATTACCAACATGAGTCTTCTTAAATTTTCTTTAAGAAATGCATAAATTAGTAACCTACCGTCTGTCTGAGATTTACTGAGGAATATTGTGCTGGCCCGAGGATGGTCTGAAGGATTGAATTCCATGTTCAAATCTTTAAAGAAAGAGAAAGAAAATATATAAGTAACCATCTGATAACCTAGAGGGTGACAAGATTAATTCTGAGATTTTTTAAACTTAAACTGCTAAACATTCAAGAATTCTGAAACCCTACAGAAACCATGTCATAGATTCTTCCAGATTCAGTTGAGAGCACTGCTGTGTAGAAATTTAAAAAAAAAAAAAAAAAAAATCATACTTAAAAATTAGACACGTGGCTGGAGATATGTTAGCCTAAAACTCCATTTTCTTCTGAGAAAGTATGCTCTGGGCCCAGGAAAATAACAAAACACTAGGACACTTACAACATCTAATTAAAAGGAGTGTTATGTGCTACAGATAAGTAAATGGTACTTCCTTGTTAAAGGTGATTAAAATAGGCTATCTCAGATGTTAGACTGAGTCAGCAGTCAAATACCCTGCTTAATTAAGATTGTTATTTTCTGAAAAGGCAAAACTTATTTATCCCTTAGAGCAAAGGCTCCAAATTGGTCATCTGTGGGCCTAATCTAGGCCGTGGATATGCTTTGTTTGATCCGTACATTTTTTTCTTTTTTAAAATTTGTGCCAACGTATAACAATCAAGAGATTTAAAATATATTTTTAAAATAAGTAATTTTTTTTTAAAAAAATTAGGTTTCTTGATCATTAGGTAACACTGGACTCCATCTCCAACAGTCACAATCTGCTGAAGCCAAGGCATTGCTGGCTCCTTGAGATGGGACATATAGTCTTCAGTTTTTTATTCAGACACTCACCATCCTCTCTTCACTTTTTAACTAAGGTATTTGCTAACCAGAAGGCTGGCAGTTCACACCCACCAGCCGCTCTACAGAAGGAAGATGAGGCAATCTACTTCCATAGAGATTTACTGCCTTAGAAACCCAATGGGGGGTTGCTATGAGTCGGAATTGACTAGATGGCAGTAGGTTTTTTTTCTGGTTTTAGTTCCCAAAGGCATTCAGTATTTTAATTCTCGTCTTAGAGCAATCTCCAGGGTTACAGACTTGTTCAGTTCGGTACAAACAACTTAAAGATCCCATTACAGATGAGTTTTCCCAGTTTAAAAAAAAAAAGATTCCAATGGGAAAGAATGGCTAAAAATAGAAAAATTAAGTCAGGGGAAGGAAGACCAAAATTATTAGAAAGTCAGAAAAGTCTTCAAATCAGCTTAATCATCACAATAAAAACTACTTTGGGTTCAATTATTTCAATAAATTTGCAAAGAAACCTAACCAACCCCAATCACAACAGATGGTATCTATCCTTGCTTTAGTTGCTAATCAAGTCAAAGATAAAAGGAAAGAAAAACAATAAAGGTCATACTTCAAGCAACACCAAATCAGTTATCCACACAGATTTGTCCTCAGGAAACCTTTGAAGTTGGGCTATTTTTCCTACATTCATCAATGGCTTCCTGGACTACAGCTACTTGACCTCTCACTTGGTACTTGCTTTAAGAAACCCTATTTAATCTTAAACAAATGTTACTTCAATTATCTGGCCCCTCTTCTATGAGAACTATGTAAATGTACACAGTTTCACAGCTTTAGGCATTAACAGGATGGGAGGAGAAAAGCAGACAAAAGAGACACTTAAATTTCACTTGTTTTTAGTTAGATAAAATTAGGTCAGAAATTTCCTAGTAAAAATCATTCTTTATGAAGTTGTCTGCTTAACTGTTGTTGGTGTTGTTATGTGCCATCAAGTCGAACCTGACTCATAGTGACCCCTCCGTGTTACGTGCCATCGAGTCGAACCTCACTCATAGTGACCCCTCCTTGGGTTTCTGAGGCGGTATCACTACGAAAGTAGATTGCCCAACCTTCTTTCCAAGAAGTGGCTGGTAAGTTTGAACCTCCAGCCTTCTGGTCAGCAGTCAAGTGACTTTTGCTTTTTAACCTCCTTATAGCAAGATCCTAGTGTACTTAACTAGGATCTTGCTATGTTGTTGTTGTTATGTGCCGTCGAGTCAGCCCTGACTCATAGCGACCCCTCCTTGGGTTTCCGAGGCAGTATCACTACGGAAGTAGGATTGCCCAACCTTCCTTCCGAGGAGTGGCTGGTGGGTTTGAACCGCCAGCCTTCTGGTTAGCAGTCAAGTGCCTTAGCCACTATGCTACCAGAGGATCTTGCTATAAGGAAGTTAAAAAGCAAATGTGCTACACTATTTTTTTTTTTTTTTTGAAGACTTCTATATATCAAAAGTATAAGGACAAATATGTAGTCCCAACTCTGATGGATGCTGTTAACTTTCAAAACTTTAACCTATGGTCCCCATAAATGAAACACAATATGCTTTCACTGCCTAAACACCTGGCCAAGAAATCAGTCCTCAAAGGAAGAGACCCTCTGTTTAAATACAGGATGACCACAGGTCCCTACTGTAAAATCTACTTTATTCCCTAACAGGCAATTCTGACTCATCTACAAGACTAGTTTTGAGACCCACTTTTATTCTTAAAATACAGTAGTAGGAGTTTATAGAGCACCACAAGTAAAAAGTGTAAAGCTGAGGAGGCGGGGCAAGATGGCGGACTAGGCAGAAGGATTGCACAGACCCTCTTCAACAAAGAAAAGGGAAACCAATTAACACAGACACA
>NW_006921677.1:2541649-2550968 GCF_000298275.1 Orycteropus afer afer
AACTGCTGTATGAAAAGTGAATTTACTCTGTAAATCTTCACCCAAATCCTAATAAATAAATAAATAAAATTTAAAAAAAAAAAGTATAAAGCTTCCCCTTTTTTGGAACCAAAATAATGCAAGATTACTCATTCCTTTAAGAAGCACTGGTGGTACAGTGGTTAAGCGCTTGGCTGCTAATCAAAAGGTCATGTGGTAATCTGCTTCTGTAAAAATTTACAGCTTTAGAAACCCTATAGGGCAGTTCTATCCTGCCATATAGTCTCACTATGAGTTGGAATATACTCAAGAGCAAAGGATTTGGTTTTGGAATTGATTTGGTGGCTTGATTGCTAACAAAAAATGTCAGCAGTTCAAACTCATCAGCTGGCTCCACAGGAGAAAGATGGAGCAATCTGTGTCCCTAAAGACTTACAGGCTTGGAAACCTGATGGGGGCAGTTCTACCATGTCCTATAGGGTAGTTATTAGTTGGAATCAATTGTACAGCACAACAGGTTTGGTTTTGGTTTTGATCTGGTGGCAAAGTGGATAAACACTTGACTGCCAACCAAAAGGTCAGCAGCTTGAAGTCATCAGTGGCTCCATGTTAGAAAAGACCTGGCAACGTGCTCATGTAAAAATTATAGTCTAGAAAACTCTACGTGGTAATTCTGTCTTATGGAATCACTCTGAGTTAAAATACACTCTACAGCACCTAACAACAACAACCATTCCTCAGGAAATTTAGATCCTATTTTTAAGTCCAAGAACTGTCCTGGAAAACAATCCTAACTATCTGGAGATTAGCATTTGTATAACAATCTTAATTCACAAGTCCTCCAAATTATGGTTCTGTACTATAAAATTCACAAGCCCTGAATATTGCTAACAGGGCTTTTGTTATAAATAACAGCAAATCTAGATGATTGAATACTATGCCTCTATTAATAAATCACGTGAAGAGTATTTTACTGGCATGGAAATATGTATGTTATATGTCATTAGCAGCACAATACCATTTAGGAGGGAAAACATGTATCTGCCCAGAAAATATGTTAAAAGAATATACACTAATATTTGGTTGTGGTTGTTTCTGTTGATAAGTGCAGTCGAGGCAATTCCCGATAAGTTGATGGGCCTTTGTGTGCAGAGGTAATGCCTCAGAAACCCAAGAAGGGGTCGCTGTGAGTCAGATTTGACTCGATGGCATTGAGTTTGGTTTGGTTTGGTTTGGTTTGGTTTGAGAGGCAGTGCCTTCATCCTCTGCCAGCACACCACTGTGTCTCTACGTTTGTCCTACTTGAGCCATTTATTGCACACACAAGGCCCCCTGATAGCAGGCAGCACCTGGGCTGTGGGAAGTGACAAGAGAGAGAAGAGAATTCACTGCTTTTTCTTCTAGGAGGAAAGCAAGCAGCAGAAATTATGTTTCAGATTCTTCATGTGAAAGATACCCACCAAGTGTGATATAAGGAAAAGGTCAGTGTATCTTAATCAAACTCTCTCTTGCAACATAAGTCATGGTGACAGACTAGGGATCATCTTTACCCAGTTCAGTAACACAGAACAAGTCAAGAGTCCAGAGGAACCTTCCAGATCAGTGTCTGACATGATATTCACAAACGAGGCAAAGGAAGCCCAGAGAACTTGGTAATGACAGAACTTGGATCAGAACCTATTCTCTGGCTGGAATTCCCAAGTCTAGAGCTTTTCCCACTATCCCTGCTAGGCCGGACCTTGCTCAGGCCCTGATTGTCCTAGAGGACAAGTGCCTGAAATATCAGGGAGGCAGAGGCTGATACAGAAGAGAAAACAGAAACCCTTAATGCTCGGTTCACCTAACAAATCATTTTTTCAAATTCTCCTTGGAATTGAAATTTTAGGATGCAGATCCTGGATCTGATAACTAAGAGGTTTTTGTGCAAAGAAAAATCAAGGAGTTCTCTGCTTCTGGAAACTTCTGAGATGATCAGCTCATTTTTATTTGGAAGCATACTCAGATGTTTATGCACTTTACCAAAAAAAACAAAACAAAAAACCCACTGCCATCAAGTCAATTCTGACTCACAGTGACCCCCACTGGGTTTCTGAGGTGGTAAATCTTAACCAAAGTAGACTGCTCAGTCTTCATGGAGTGGCTGGTAGGTATGAACCACCAACTTTCTGGTTAGCAGTCAAATGCGTTAGGCACTTTAAGGAACGACATTTTCATTAGCCTTCCTAAACAGTACCTAGGAAAAAAACATGTAATAATGTGCTGGTTTGCATTTTTCTCCGATCCTAACCCAGATAAGGAGCTCTGGTGGTGCAGTGGTTAAGGCACTTGGCTACTCACCAGAAGGTTGGTGGTTTGAATCCACCAGCTGCTCTGCAGAAGAAAGATGAGGCAGGATGCTTCTGTAAAGATTTAGAGCCTTGGGAACACAGTGGGGGTCACTATGCGTTGAACTGGTTCCATGGCAGTGTGTTTGGTTTTGGTTTGTGGAACCCAGATTTACATTCTATAATGTAGCAAGCTAAGTAATAAAACGCTATGCCAGGTCCAAGTCAATAGCTACCTTTGTGTAGGACCAGTTTGAAGGAACTCAGTCCTGTGAGTACCCTTAATGTGAAGGCAAGCCAAGGACATAACCCAGGCTTATCTATCACTGACTGGAATATGCAAAAAGGCCAAGTATAAAGGTACATGTTCCTGTTGAGATTTAAACAAAAGCAGTCAGGTGCTTCCTTAGATTAGAGTTTGAGAGCAATCTCAGATCTTGAAAAGAAACATGGCATTTACCTTATGTGCTATGGCAAGGGAACGCCAACTTTTTGGGGAACAGAAAATGGGAAAAGACACCATTCTCACAACCCAATCAAAATAAACCTGCTGTATCACTCACACTTAACACCAAGGTCAAGCGTGACAACATAGCTGCTTTAGCCATGAAGAAAAGAATCCTGCGCTGCAGAGAGTCAGGAAAAATGATGCCCGGAACGTGGACAATGAGCTGGAACACATTTCAAAGAGTGTGTGCTGGTTTCAGTTCAGCTCAGTAATGCTTCTGGACGACAAGAATTGAAAGAAAGAAATTCAAGGAAAGTGAGATTAAAATTAAACTGATTCTCAATGAAAGAAACATCACTGCTAAGGAATCCTAACAAAATCCATTTTGTTATAATTAGTTTTAACAGTATTGCTTTTCTTGTTGTTGGGTGCTATGCCCCTTAGGGTTTTCTTGGCTGTAATCTTTAGGGAAGGAGATCAGCAAGTGTTTTTCCCACAGAGTCTGTGGATAGGTTTGAACCATCAACCTTTAAGTTAGGGCTTAACTACTGCACCACCAGAGTTCCTTTCTAACAGTATACCACCTATTTAAAAAAATAATGATTTAAATGGTAGTTGTTCCCATAATTCTCCATCAGTCTACACCCACCCATCTAAATTCCATCTTTGATGTTTTACTCTATTCATTCCACCTCAAGACCTGCCTTCCAAAAGATCACAGAAATTTGCACTTGTCCTACTTGCCCCCATCAAACCTTTTTAGTATTTAATCTGCTGGTTTATCCAGAAGAAGTACAAATTGATAAAATTTAAATAGTTATTCTGGTGGGTGTCTTTTCCATTTTAATAGTGAATGGTACCTCACTTAAAAGCATTCCCATCTCTGAGAAAAGATCCCTCGGATATTAGGTAGTCAGTGATGTCATGTAGAAACTATCAACTCTGCTGCAAGGAGCCAGCCACTGAGAGAGACCCAGAGAAGTGAGATATGGGTTTTTATCCCCCACGAACTTATAATTTATAGTTAGGAAAACAAGATTAAAAACATTACACCATTAGAGGACAGTACTATCTAGCATGCAATTAAGAACTAAATTATGTGGTAAGTATCTGACCAAATCCTGTGAAATACAGAAGGGCAGTATGCTTAAAATAAAACAATTTAAACAAAGCTTTGGAATACAGACATACACACACAAAAAAAACACAATTTAACTCTGTTTAAATGCTTTGAGTCTCTACATACTATGTGTCACCAACTCTGTGTCATTATCATTACTATTATCTAAATGAACTGAATTCATGGTCATAAGAATGTATTCTTGATTTCAAAGAGCTGTAATCCATTAATGGTGAGATAAAACATGTATTTAGCCAACTTCAAAATGTATTATGTGGTATTTCGATCACCTTCATAATTACACTGTGATTGGATAAATTAACAACGTATTAGCTACCATAAGTATAAATACTGGTAGGTTGTCAGTGCCAGTCCAAACTGCCATGATTTTCATTAATTCAATCAGCAATTAGTTATTGAGCATCTTCTATGTGCCAAGTATTATTGTGGTTCAGATACTGAAGATACAGAACTGAACACAGGTCAACTCTTTGCCCTAACAAAGCATCCTTCCAAGCTGAAGGTGGAGAAGACAATTACAAAATCCATCAAAGACACTCTATAAACTCTATAACCCACATTCAGTTAGTTAACTGTCCTTGAGTTCTGGGAATCACTATTTCCCCAAAGAAAAGGTCAAATGATACAGCAGAAACAAAACATTATATACTATAAAAAATCTAGATTGAATTCATCTCTGCCAGCTCTCTGAGCAAAATGTGATACTATTCTGGGTCTCAGTTTCTTCTCTGTAAAGTGGGCCAACAAAAAAACAAACTTAGAGGACTGCTGTGAAGATTTAAAATGATAAATACAAAGCAGTAAGTAGGATGTCTGCCACAGAATAGGTGCTCCATAAATGATGTCTATCAAAATGGATATTAAAAAATATCATGCCACACAATGTACCAAATGTGAGTGATCAACATGGTGGCATTGAGAAAGAGGAAGACAGAGAGAGGTACATGGGAGGTGCAGACAACAATGATGAACTCTTTTGTACATACAGTACTGCATTGTCAGTGAAGGCAAACATGGGTATACGGGTAGACAGGCTGAACAATTAGGTATGTCTATGAAGCGAGGAGTATACCCAAGACCACATATAGGGTTGGCAGACAATGGCCCTATAAATGTATTTGTATGATCTGTAAGAATTCCCAAGTGTATAGTAGAGCTGAGAAGTGACAAGGTTGTAGTCACTTCTTGGCCACAACCAGCTACCCAGAGGAAGTGAGTAGTTGAACCTGTGGGCTCGGGACCATAGTCACAGGGGACATCAAGCTCAATTGGCATAACATTGTTCTACTTCCTACTTTGGTGAGTAGTGACTGGGATCTTAAAAGCTTGCAAGCAGCCATCTAGATGCAATGATGGGTCTCTTCTCGTCCAGAGCGAAGAAGAATGAAGAGAAACAAAGATGCATGGAAACAATTAGTCCTCGTGACTGGTACACCATGCAATCCTCAGCCTATATGACTATGAGATCAGAAGAACTAGATGGTGCCCAGCTACCACTGTCAACCACTTGGAGAGGGATCTATGTAGGAGATGCTGGATAGAGAGGGAGAAAAATGTAGAACAAAACTCAAAATCATTTGGGGAAAAAAAGGAGGAACTAAGGTTGCTGGTCCTGTCTGTACCACCGTCTCACTCAATGAAAACCTGTGCCTCACAATGTCAACAGGGCAGTCATTAAGAAATGATTAGTGAATATAAGAACATTAATAATGTAAGAAAGATTCCACTTACTAAGTAACAGGAACACAAGAAACCTAACACTGAATCTAACAAAAGACACATAAGATTACAAGAGAAAAATACAAAATGTTATGAGTTAAAATAAATGTATTTATGCATATGCTTTTTACACACACACATATAAACACATTTTAAAAATGTGCTGTCAAGTCAATTCCGACTCATGGCGACACCATGTGTGTCAGAGTAGAACAGTGCTCCATGAGGTTTTAGTGGTGACTTTTCAGAAACAGAACACCAGCCCTTTATTCGTGTGCCTCTGGACAGCCTCAAACTTCCATCCTTTCAGTCAGCAGCTGTGGGCATAAACTGTCTATATACCTAAAATTATGCACATACATATACTCCCTTATTCAGTGTATCACCTGCCCTGTTTCAAGCCCTGTCCTGAATGCTGGAATGTGAACACACCAGTGACTATAACAGGCAAGGTCCTTGGCCTGACAGAACTATCAATCAAAATGTTTGAAAGCTTAAAGATTACCACTCTGTATGGTCACAGTCCATAATACAAATGCATTTCTTTCATTTTAAAACTAAAACTACTGGTTGTAGTTTTTCCAGGATCTCTGCTTCATCTTGACATTATTCCACCTTTGAGCATTTCACTGATTGATCATATCCACTAGAGGTTGGGAAGAGGGGCATAAAAAGGGTGATAAAACATTAAAACGGTGGTAGGGTGGGGGGAGGGGAGTAGGAGGAGAAACAGTAAGACCTGTAAGATCAATGTTAGTACCTGCTCACATCTACATTCAATCTAATGCAGGCACACGTATAAGTTGATAAATTCAAAAACAGTTTATTATCTGTGAATCTTACAGTCCCAGTTATTTCTCTATTTTCCATTTGCTGACTTAGATACTTTGTCATTTCTTCTCTGCAAAACTGACCAGCTCTTCCTATTTGACCTTGCTTCCCACTCTCTTCACCTTACACTTTGTGCTCCAGCAACACTAAGCCACCACACAATTTTCGTCCAGTTTTTCATGGGTTTGATGTAGGCCATCCCTTTGCCAAGAGAATCCTCTGTAGGCCAGCCCACCTGCTCTCTCCTCAAGCCTTACACTGAGGGCTATGGTCCTGGAAGACCTCTCTGGCTCACCCAGGCATGCTTAAGTGCCCTTCTCCTCCCTCCCACCAAGCTCAAGACACCAATCGGTGTTTTATCAACTTTCTTCCACCCATAACTGCTGATTTAAATGTGTGTCCCTCCCAAATGTACGGAATGCATAAAGGAAAGAGTTCATGAATGAATCCAAATGTCCATTTAATGTCTTCTACATGCTACCAAGCAAGGACTCTCTCTAAAATATGTTTGTTATTACAGGTGTCTGACTTGACTTCTTCGGAAGGAAGATGGGGCAATCTACTTCCATAGTGATACTGCCTCGGAAACCCAAGGAGGGGTCGCTATGAGTCGGGTCCGGCTCGATGGCAAGCAACACCACACACCACACACACATGCTACCAAAGCATCAAATCAGACACCTGTAATAACAAACATATTTTAGAGAGAGTCCTTGCTGGGAAGGAGCTTCCATCTATTGGCAAAAAGAACGTATTTCTACAAATAATCCTTAAAGCAGAATGCAGTCAGGATCTTGAGGGTAGCACTGACGGGGAAGTACTCCTGGTTTTACGGGTAGGGGTGACTTCATAGAGCAGCTAAGCATTCAGTGGATCTGAGAGGAGGAGAATTTTCTTTTGGAGAAAATTGTTCAGAGACGAGGGTCATTTCAGCCAGAAGGTAGAGAATGGGCCACGATGTCCAGTGGTAAGAAAGAAAAAAGTTAAAGACAGCCAGTTGATATACATGACAAGTCCCAGAAATGAAGCAGAAGAAAAGGAGAGCCAGAAATGTGGATTTCAGGCCAGCTATGGAAAGCCTTGAGAGACAATAGTAGCAGTTCATTTTTCCAGTGGACAAAAAGGGTATAAACCACTGATGATTTTTTTCAGTAACTCAAATGTGACTGCTGCTGTTTACATTTAGAAAGGTATCCGTTACATTTTTTTTTAATGAAGTGAGAAGTTTAAATTCAGAAAAACAGAAAAGATGTGCATCAGCTTGGTTAGTGTGACAATGCTTGGTTTGCCATGGTGTCAGATTATTAAGCATGTATTGCACAGTTTAAGGTACAGGATAAAAAAACATGGAATTGAATTCTGGTCTCTGCTCTGCTTGGCTAGTTAAGCAAATCAAGCTATTTCTCTACGTCTCAATTCCTTGACTATATAAAATAAGGATGATGATAATGATGGCTGCCTCATTAGGTTCTGTGATGAACAATGAAATAATGTATGTTAAGGCCAGTAGGATTCTGGACTACCACACAAAGGTAGACTATGGCTATTTTCCACTGAAATGATTACCACCTGGAGACAGAGATGACATTAACTCTATCACGTGTACAAAGCCCACTGTTTAACAATAATTAACAAACAAGCCAAATAACAAAAATAATAAAAAAGAATGATCACAAGAAATATTTTTTCTCAACAAAGAAGGAAGGAAAAGGAGAAGAAAATGAAAAACTGGCAAGAACCAATCATTAACTTAAAATGTAGATTAACTAGAAGAAAAAGGATCTCCTAGCAACCAGCCTCTCCTGAGATGCATGAATTAGTGCTATCACAGAAACAGGGAAAACACTGTTTAGATTATTGATATTTTTAATATCAGACAAATAACTAGGTCTTTTAATTATGGGGCAATACTGATAAAATCTGCTGTCACAGGCAACTAAAAAGTGTCCTAAATGACATCCTGAAAGCCAGTAAAGAGACACTTTAATTCCCTATGAGGTTAAAGCACTTGCCTGCTTGCTGAAAGGTTGGCAGTTCAAATCCACCAACTGTTTCGTGGAGAGAAAGATGTAGCAGTCTGCTTCTGTAAAGATTTATAGCCTTGGAAACCTTATGGAGCAATTCTGCCTGTCTCATAGCGTTCCTATGTGGGGTAGTTATGTTTGTGTGTCAACTTAGCTAACCCTGGTTTAGTGGCTGGGCAGCTGAATGTAGTTATTCCCTATGGTGAGACTGGTAATTAACTCCATGGTGGAATCTACTGGAGCAGCTGAGTAGATGCTTTGGGTATGTGGTCTGCTTCCCATATATAAGAAACAACTTTGGGAATGGTCTCTAGCTTATGGCACACTTGAACCGTGCATGTAGCCATGTCATTGTTCAGCAGCCTGCCATGTTCTGCCAACCTTGGGACTTTCAATGGACTTGAATGAATGGCCTGGCAACATTGGGACTGTGCCATTTTATCTGTCAACCTTGGGCTTGTCAGTCTCAGCAACCTGCAGCTGTGTAAGTGAAGAAAGGCCTCTAGCTCTGGTGACCTGGGAACAGGAGGCAGAGCTGAAGCCAAGGTTGAGGGGCTTTCACCCAGCCCCTAGATTCTGGCACTTTGAACTCAGACTTGAAGCCTCTAAACTGTGAGAGAATAAACTCGTGTTTGTTCAAGCTATCCTATTCATGGTATATTCTTGTCAGAGTGGCACTAGGTAACCAGAACAGAATACGGTACTGAGAGTCGGATGCCACTCTGACAGATACCTAAAATGTGGAAACAGGAATGGAGTGCATTCTTTTTTTTTTTTTTAATTAGGATTTGGGTGAAGATTTACAGAGTAAATTCACTTTTCATACAGCAGTTCACATATACTTTGTCTCATG
>NW_006921677.1:2554288-2591749 GCF_000298275.1 Orycteropus afer afer
TTGAGGAATGTCCCTTCTATTCCTATTTTGCTGAGAGTTTTGATCAGGAATGGGTGTTGGATTTTATCAAATGCCTTCTCTGCATCAATTGATGGAGTGCATTCTTGACCCAAGACTCTAGCAGAGAGAGACCCCAGCATACCGCACGAGAGATGGCAGGAGCAGAACCAAGAGACTGGTGTGAGGGACAGCAGGAGCAGAGTCGAGAACACCAGCATGAGAGACGGCAGTAGCAGAGCCAAGAGACCAGCATGAGACAGCGACAGCCTTATCAGCCCACAGAGCAAAAAAGCTGAGTGCTTTTTGGGCAGGAAGATTTCTGGCAGAGTGGGCTGCCTTTGGCATTAATCAGCAGAATCGGAGAGACCAAGGAAATCGGAAGCAGAACTGCCTCAGCCTCAAAGGGTAGGGAAATGGCCTTTAGGGGTGGAACCACCACAGACCCCTAGGTTTCAAAGAGCCAGATTTTCACCAATTTGGTTCTGGAGTGTGGGGCTGCTTGTTCATGTGAACTAGTAGGATGGAGCCATAGCCGCTGCCTGAGAGTGAGAGGGCGGGGCTGCCATCTCCCAAGAGGGAAAGGAATGGGACTCCCTAGGCCAAGGGCGTGAGGTTGCCACTTAGAGGAACTAGGGGACTGGAGCCACCCAGTGACAGACATCTGTACAGATGCCACCCAATGAAGATGTGTACAGGTGCCAAGTTGACAAGGGGTGGAATTGTGGTAGTTAAGTTTATGTGTCAACTTAGCTAGGCCTAGTTGAGTGACTAGGTAACTGGATGTACCATTCCCCATGATGAAACCGGTAATCAACTCCACAGTGGAATCTACTGTGAGCAGCTGAGTAGCTGTCTTTGGGATTTGATCTGCTTCCCATATATAAGAAACAGCTTTGGGGATGGTCTCTAGCTTATGGCACACTTGAACCCTGCATATAGCTGAGTCGTTGTTCAGCAGCTTGCCATGCTCTGCTGAGGTTGGGGCCTTCAATGGACTTGAATCAATAGCCTGCTGTGTGGTTTGGTAACATTAGGACTGTGCCTTGTTACTTGGAAACCTTGGGCTTGTCAGTCTCATCAACCTGCAGCTGCGTAAGTGAAGAAAGGCCTCTCACTCCAGTGGGCCGGGAGCAGGAGGCAGAGGTAAAGCCAAGATTGAGGGGCTTTCACCCAGCCCCTAGACCCTGGCACTTTGAACTTGGACTTAAAGCCTCCAAACTGTGAGAGAATAAATTCCTGTTTGTTCAAGTCATCCCATCTGTGGTATGTTCTTGTCAGAGCGGCACTAGGTAACCAGAACACTATGAATTGGAATGGACAGCAGTAGGATTTGGTTTGGATCATTACTTAATTCAATAGTCAACAAGTATTTACTAAGGACTGATTAGGTATAGGCATTATGAAAGGAGCCTGATGGCACAATGGTTAAGCATGCGGATGGTAACTGAAAAGGTCAGCAATTTGAACCCACCAGTGAGTCCACAGGACAAAGATGTAGCAGTCTGCTTCCATAAAGATTACAGACTTGGAAACTCTATTCTCTCCTATGGGGTTGCTAGGAGTTTGGAATCAACTAGACGAGTTTTAGGCATCATGTGCAAGAAATACAATGGGGAGTCCTTGCTGTCCCCCAGAGTTTAAAGTCTGGTGGCTAGGGAAAGGGTTCAAGATCGCCAGTAATAACAAAAGTTTTGCTGTGGTAAGTGCTAAGGGAAAACAATGGAGACATCTGAGGCTTGCTGGAAGAACAGGCTGGCCAGTTGGGTTAAAGGGGAAGAAGGCACAGCAACCAGTGTATTAAAAAAAAAAAAGGTTAAAAAAAAGAAAAGAAGTATGAACCAATATTAGGCCTTCCAGAGATGGTGCAAAATAGGCAAGTGTACCAGGGAGAAATGGTGAAAAGAGTTCATGAAAGAATGTGGGTTTTATCTTGAGGTAATAGACAGCTACTGGAATCACAATAGTTGCAAAGGAAGAAAAGAATTAAAAATGAATCAAAGGAGAGCCGGATTGGAGGGGAGGGTATCAGTTAGGAAGATGGTGTAACAATCCAAGTGGGAAGGGGATTGAGAAGTAGATGGATTTGAAGATATTATAAGACAGAGATGTCACTGACTGAGCAATTAGAGGTGGGGTATACAGGAGGGCTAAACAATAGACAAGGATGATAACCAGAGGCATAAGGAGGGAGTAGGAAATATCCAAAGAGCTCTGGTGGTGTAGAGGTTAAAGCATCTGGCTGCTAACCAAAGGCTGGTTGATGGTTCGAACCCACCAGCTGCTCCATGGAAGAAAGATGAGGCTGTTTGCTTCCATAAAGATTTACAGCCTTGAAAACCTGACATGGACACTACGAAATGCAACTGACTCAATGGCAGTGAGTTTAGCTTTTTGGTTTGAGGGAAGAAGCTCTAGATCAGCTATGGATATGCCACTGGGTTTAACCTACCTGTGAAAAAACAATGGGCTTTTAATCCAATTAAATGAGTACACTTACACCAGTGCCAATTGAATTTCCATGCTCACTCTTCCCATTTCCTAATAACTATTCCTCCACTTCAAGTCCCTGGGTGGTAAAAACAGTTAACATACTTAGCTGCTAACAGAAAACCTGGAGGTTCAAGTCCACGCAAAGGCATCAAGAGGAAAAACGTGACAATCTACTGTCAAAAACTCAGCCACTGAAACCTCTATGGAGTACAGCTCTACTCTGACATACATGGGGTCTCCATGAGTTGACAGAATGGCAATTGTCTTTTCCAAACAAGACAACATGCTGTTGTTGTTTTAGATGCCGTTGAGCCATCTCAGACTCATAGCGACCCTATGCACAACGGAACAAAACACCGCCCGGTCCTGCACCAGCTCTGCAATCCCTGGTATACTTGAGCCCATCGCCACAGCCACTGTGTCAATCCATCTCGTTGAGGGCCTTCCCCTCCTTTGTCAACCCTCTACCTTACCAAGCATGACATCCTTCTCCAGGGAATGGTCCTTTCTGACAACATGACCAAAGTAGGTGAGATGAAGTCTGACCATTCTCACTTTCAGGGAACATTCCAGCTGCACTTCCTCCAGGACAGATCTGTTAGTTCTTTTAGCAGTCCATGATACTTTCAGCATTCTTCTCTAGCACCACATCTCAAAAGCATCAATTGTTCTTCGATCTTCTTTATTCACGGTCCAGCTCTCACATGAATACGAGGCAACTGAAAATATCATACCTTGTGTCAGGTGCACCTTAATCCTCAAGGACACATCTTTGCTCCTCAGCACTTGAAAGAGGTCCTTTGCAGCCAACTTGCTTAGTGCTATACATCATCTGATGTCCTGACTGCTGCCTCCATTGACGTCGACTGTAGAACCAAGCAATGTGAAGTCTTTGACAATGTCAATCTTTTCTCCATTCATCATGATGCTGCTTACAGGTCCAGTTGTGAGGACTTTTGTTTTCTTTCTATTGAGATGTAATCTATACTGCAGACTGTAGTCTTCAATCTTCATCAATAAGTGCTTCAAGTCATCCTCACTTTCAGCAAGCAAGTTGTGTCATCAGCGAATCACAGATCGTTAATGAGCCTTACTCCAATCCTGATGCCATGTTCTTCTTCATATAGTCCAGCTTCTCGGATTATTTGCTCAGCATATAGACTGAGTAAGTATGGTGAAAGGATACAACCCTGATGCATTTCCTTCTTGATTTTGAACCATGCAGTGTCCCCTTGTTCTGTCTGAACAACCTCCTCCTGTTCTATACACAGGTTCCTCATGAGTACAATTAAGTGTTCTGGAATTCCCATTCTTCTCAGTGTTATCCACAATTTGTTATGATCCACACAATCAAACATTTTTGCATAGTCGATAAAGCACAAGTAAACATCTTTCTGGTATTCTTTGCTTTGACCCAAGATCCATCTGACTTCAGAAATGGTATCCCTTGTTCCACATCCCCTTCTGAATCCAGCTTGCACTTCTGGAAGTTCTCTGTCAATATACTGCTGCAACCATTTTTTAACTTTCTTCAGTAAGATTTTACTTGTGTGCAATATTAATGATATTGTTTGATAATTTCCACATTCTGTGGGATCACCTTTCTTTGGAATGAGCACAAATATGGATCTGTCTCAGTCAGTTGGCCAGGTAGCTGTCTTCCAAATCTCCTGGCATAGCCTAGTGAGTGCCTCAAGTGGGGCATCCATTTGTTTAAACATCTCAACAGGTATTCCGTCAATTTCTGAAGCCTTGTTCTTCACCAATTCCTTCGTGCAGCTTCAACTTCTTCCTTCAATACCATTGGTTCTTGATCATATGCCACTTCCTGAAATGGATGAAGATCAACCAGTTCTTTTTGGTACAGTGACTCTGTGTATTCCTTCCATCTTCTTTTGATGCTTCCTACATCATTCAATATCTTGCCCATAGAATCTTTCAATATTGCAATTGAGGCTTAAATTTTTTCCTCAGTTCTTTAGCTTGAGAAATGCTGAGCATGTTCTTCTCTTTTGTTTTCTAACTCCAGGTCTTTGCACATTTCCTTATAGTAATTGGCTTTGTCTGCGTGAGCTGCTCTTTGAAATCTTCTATTCAGCTCTTTTATCTTGTCATTTCTTCCATTTGCTTTAGCTACTCTCTGTTCATGGGCAAGTTTCAGAGCCTCTTCTGACATCCATTTTGGTCTTTTTTTCTTTTCTCGTCTTTTTAATGACCTCTTGCTTTCTTCATGGACAATGTTCTTGATGTCATCCCCCAATTCTGATTTTCAGTCTTTGGTGTTCAATGCAACAAATCTATTCTTTAGATGGTCTCTAAATCCAGGAGGGATATATTCCAGGTCATATTTTGGCTCTTTTGGACTTGCTTTAATTGTCTTCAGCTTCAAGTTGAACTTGCATATGAGCAACTGATGATCTGTTCCACAATCAGCTCCTGGCCTGGTTTTGGCTGAAGATATTGAGCTTTTCCATTGCCTCTTGTGACAGATGTAGTCAATCTGATTCCTATGTACTCCATCTGGTGAAGTCTATGTGTATAGCTGCCATTTGTGTTGTTGAAAAAAGGTATTACAATGAGTAAGTCATTGGTCTTGCAAAATCTATCATCAATCTCATGCATTATTTCTGTCACCAAGGTCAAATTTTCCAACTACTGGTGATTCTTCTTTGTTTCCAACTTTTGCACTTCAGTCACCAGTGATAATCAGCACATCCTGATTGCACGTTTGGTCAATTTCAGACTTAAGAAGTTTATAAAAGTCTTCAGGTTCCTCATCTTTGGCTTTGGTGGTTGGTGCATAAATTTGAGTAAGAGTCATATTAGCTGGTCTTCCTTGTAGGCATATGTATATTATGCCTTTGACAGTATTGTACTTCATGACAGATCTTGAAACATCCTTTGTGATGATGAATGTCACGCCATTCCTCTTTAAATTGTCATTCTCAACATAGTAGATCACATGGTTATCTGATTCAAAATGGCCAAAACCAGTCCATTTCAGCTCACTAATGCCTAGGATATCACAATCTTTATGCGTTCCATTTCATTTTTGACAACTTCCCATTTTCCTAGATTCATACTTCATACCTTCCATGTTCCTTTATTAATGGATGTTTGCAGCTGTTTCTCCTCAATTTGAGTCGTGCCATGTCAGCAAATGAAGGTCTTAAAAGCTCTACTTTATCCATATCAGCAAGGTTGGTCTTACTTTGATGATGCAGCTCTTTCCTAGCTGTATTTTGAAAGCCTTCTGACCTAAGGGGCTCATCTTCCTGCACTGTATCGGCTAATGTTTCTGGGCTATTCATTAACTTGCGCAGTAATGTATCAGACAGTGTTTCTCTGCCATTAGTAAGATTTTCCCTGCCAATTCTTTGAGAAGTGGATAGCCTCTTCCTTCTTCCTAGTCTGTCTCAGTCTGCAATGTGCGTTGAAACATGTGCACCATGTGCAACCCTGCCAGCACTTGAAACACCAGTGGCACAGCCTCAAGCCTCACAGCAACACACAAGCCACAGTAGTATGACAAACTGACAGATAAGTTTGTCTCATTTAGCTGTTTGAAATCTCTCCATCCTCCTCTTACCTGGATCCCTGGCGCTGCTCTGCTCTGTCATCCCCCTGGCTTCTCTTTCCCAGCTTTCCTAGCTCATGGAGGTTGGGCCTGGTTCCCTCCCCTTACCTGGATCCCTAGCTGCTGCTCTGCTCTGTCATCCCCTCTGGCTTCTCTTTCCCCCACTTTCCTGGCTGGTGGGGTGGGGCCTGGGTCGCTCCCCTTACCTGGATGCCTGGCTGCTGCTCTGCTCTGTCATTTCTCTGGCTTCTCTTTTATCGCCTTTCCTGGCTGGTGGGGATGGGGCCTGGGTCCCTCCCCTTACCTGGATGCCTGGCTGCTGCTCTGCTCTGTCATTTCTCTGCCTTCTCTTTCTCCTGGCTTTCCTGGCTGGTGGGAGTGGGGACTGGCTCGCTCCCCTTACCTGGATTCTTGGCTGCTGCTCTGATCTGTCGTCCCCTCTGGGTTCTCTTTCTCTGGCTTTCTGGCTGGTGGGGGTGGGAGGCTGCGTTGCTCCCCTAACCTAGATCCCTGGCTGCTGCTCTACTTCCATGCTCTCTTTTCCCATTTCCTAATAACTATTCCTCCACTTCAAGTCCTTGGGTGGTACAAACAGTTAACATACTTGGCTGCTAACAGAAAAATTGGAGGTTCAAGTCTACCCAAAGGCACCAGGAAGAAAAACCTGACAATATATTGCCAAAATCTCAGCCACCGAAATCACTATGGAGTAGGTCTGACACACATGGGGTCTCCAGGAGTTGACAGGATGGCAACTGATTTTTCTAAACAGACAACATGCTACCATCCTGAAAACTGGAGGCAAAGCCAGCCAGGCAGCAATTTTCTGCACTTTCTCTATCCACTCTCTGCTCTGAAACCATCAATGCTGGCCAATCTGTCATGACCACCAGGATCTGTTATCTTTGCTGGTTATCAGGGAGAAGGTCAGTGTCATAAATTTACTTCCCAAAACAGAGTCACACTGCTTAATTTCCCCCACTACCCAAATAATTTTATTGTGTCTTCAGTGAAAGCTTACACAGAAAATTAGGTTCCCATTTGACAGTTTCTACATAAATGGTTCAGTGACATTAGTTACATTTTTTCACAATGTGTCAACATTCTCTTTAATTGTGCTCTGGTTGTTCCACTTCCAATACTCTAGTTTCCCTACTCCCTTATTTTTTCATCTTTGCTTTGGAGTAATTCACCTTTTGGTCTCATATAGATTTTTTTTAGCAACTGCTTAAGTTTTGAGGAAATGATGTTATAAATTTTGAGCTCTGAAAGTCATTTCTTTATCATTTTCATATATGTATAAATTACTGAAGGAGCTTTTGATTTTTTCCCCTTTTCTCTCCAAGTTGAGGATGTGCAGTAAAATTTAATAATCAGTTTTGTAACTATTTTTAAAATCTTTTTTAAAGTTCTGTGTGGCATCTGCTTCCTAAGGGACTTATATATAATGTCACCTATTATCAAATTGGGAGCTCTGGTAGCATAGTGGCTAAGGCACTTGACTGCTAACCAGAAGGCAGGCGGTTCAAACCCACCAGCCACTCCTCGGAAGGAAGGTTGGGCAATCCTACTTCCGTAGTGATACTGCCTCGGAAACCCAAGGAGGGGTCGCTATGAGTCAGGGCCGACTCAATGGCAAACAACAACAACAACAACATTATCAAATTGTCATCTCTTAGTGTCATTCATTCTTTTTTCTTTCTAAACTTGGTGCTGCCTAGGTTTTATAGTTTACCTTGATCCAAGGTCCCATTATTCACTACCCTCCACAGGTTTATGCCTCCTCAGGTTCCTATCACCAAAAAGTCATTGGTTCTTACTTCTATAAGATTCATTCCTACACATACATACATATACACATACAAATATATGTGCATGTAAACATATACGTACCAAGTTTTGGATCACTACTTTGGATCACCTGAATAATCATATTCTGTATCTTTTTTTTTTCTTTCACTGAATAGGGTTGTGTGTGTGTGTGTGTGTGTGTGTTATGTGTGTGTTTCCCCAAGTTAACTGGGTAACCAGGAGCAAAGGGAAGAAACTGATGTTTATTAAGCATCTTCTATGTGCCAGGAATTTGATATATCTATTTGATATATTCCCCAGAGAAATCCTTTGACATAGGCATTATTAACCCTATTTTCCAGATGCATAAACAGAGAGTCAGCTAAAGTTTTTCATACAAAGTCAGAACTCTTTACATGTTCTAAAATGAGCTAGAACAAAATAAATTCAGAAAGGGCATTCCATCAAACTATGGCAGCAGCAGAAAGGTGCAGTACTTTCTACTTTGAAAGAAAGAGGACATGTCATTTCACCAAAATAACTGGTTACAGGTATGTAGCCACTGGGATCAACAACCCCTTCAGCACACTGGCATCCCCCAAAAAGCCCACTCCCTCTATAGTAGTCAAATCCAAGTATACAGAAACTACTTCCAAAGAAACCACAAAACACTGCTTTTTCTCGTATAGGAAGGAATGGACTTTTTTTAATGAAAATTTTTTTTAATATCATGCCCTACTCCATATTGACCTTCGCCAAAAGACTAAACAAACAAACAAACAAAAAAGGTGGGGAGAATAGAAACCAAATGAAAATAAATAGTTAAAATAACAGGAAGAAAAATGTTTTTTACATAGAATCCTAACTCGTATTACTACATTTATGATTTCCACACAAGAGAGTTAAAAAATCAAGTGTGAATTTGGATTACAGTTAAAATATGTGTGTAGGATCCAATATGAAGTTGAAACATAGGTTTCTGTAATGATCTAATTACTAGTGATTTCTAGCAAGGCACAAAGTTTATACTGCATCAGTGCTGAGAAGACATTCAAAGTGCTGAGGGGCAGGGGCTCCCTGGACTTCACTCTGCCTGACCAGAGAGAAAATCTGGTTGGGGAAGTGCATGCAACAGAGACCTGAGGTAAACAAGATTACAT
Source organism: Orycteropus afer afer (assembly GCF_000298275.1). Classification (NCBI taxonomy): domain Eukaryota; kingdom Metazoa; phylum Chordata; class Mammalia; order Tubulidentata; family Orycteropodidae; genus Orycteropus; species Orycteropus afer. The sequence continues at coordinate 2,563,307 of NW_006921677.1, forward strand.
AATCCTAGAGTTCAAAGGAGACGAGAAGGAAACATTGATTAGACAATGAACTGTGACAGAAGTTCAGATAACAGAGAAACTCATCAACAGGTCTTACTGAAGGATAGTATTAAAGGCAGATGGAGAAAATCCAAAAAGGAATCATGACTATCTATTCACAAATTGTCTCAAAGGGAATGGAAATGAGAAAGAACATAAAGAAATTAAATAAGGAAGACTGGAAAAGGGTATCATACCAAAGATGGGGGGAAGGGGACTATGTAATTCAGGTCAAATACAGTAAAACCATCCAGTTAGAAAACCTGGTCATATGGCTAAAACCAGTTTTTCGCCAGTGTTTTTGGAGAAGAACAAAGAATTCATTCAATGCATGAATCTAATGGCATGATATTAACAGATGACAGAGAAAGCACAATTCAGCCTCTTTTTTTGTAGTCATTTACATCCCACAGAATCTGCAGACTGTTTATTCCGTCTATGGGTATGTCATTCCAGACGATTTTTATGATTCCTCGCAATCAAATGCACAGTCAAATCTACAACTGAAACAATCACCTACCAGCATTTTACTTACTTGTCAGAACTGATACATAACTTACATTTTAAGAAGAGAAAGAAAACTAAACCTAGAATTGACTTCCTATTTCATTCTGTAACTCCATACTTGTTCTTCAAAGATTCTGATTCCAGGGCAAGTAGAAAGGAAAGAACACCAGGTCCTCGGAAGATCAACCCCAGAGGCAGATTCCTTAACAAGCAAGGCAAGCACAGGCTTACTTCTTGTCTGTGGAGACTAATTTCACACGGGTTTTACCACATTTTACCTTGCTTCCTAGGTATTCCACCCTACTTTTAGGGACTGTAAATTTGAAATGAGGCTTTGATTCAGCAGGTAGGTGCTGTGGGATTGGGACAGAGGCAGATTCCAGCCAAACCTACAAGGAGACTCTTTGATGTGGTGGTGGTGGTGGGGGGAACCCACAAAATTACAGATTAGTAAGGAAACACAAGTAAGCCCACCTTACCTTGCTTAATGGGTAATCTGACCTGGTCACCTCAGATGCTAGCTAGGAAATGTGATGCATAACTAATGATAAAATTGGAAATGCAACTAGCAAAGCAGAGCTGTTCTGATTTTAATCAAGTCTGGCGAGCCTGGGTGGGATGAATAATAGGCAGCCAGATGGACAAGATCTGCAGTCAGAAGAACTACAGGGGAAGATCCAAATCAATGTGCTTCAGAACGCTGCCATCCCAGACCTGCTGCCTGGTGTAATAAAACCTGAATTAAGACAATCATGAAAACAAAAATGTTTAAAAAATCAATTTCATTTCTAAAGCTGAATTCATAATGAGGCAATTAGCCTAGCGCAACAGAAGCTTCGTCCTGATTCTTCTGTGTTCCATCTGAGTGCTCAAGCATGGCTGCCACTGGACACCACACTCTGCTCCAGGTTGTACTGAGCGAGATGGGGAAACAGAGACAGAGAGGAGAAAAGCACATGAACCATCTCTCCAAAGCTACCTGGGAGTGATGAATCCAACATTACCATCCTGAACACGTGCACAAATGCAATTAGACACACATCGACTATTTCTCTTCTGACAAACATGAGATATTGAGACATGAGGGGGAAATCAGGAAAGGAAAACTACTATGATGAAAAGTTGCAGCAAAATACCTAAAGTCTGCCATTTTAAGTCATCACGACTATAAAAGAAAGTAAGGCCAGGCTTCCTAGTTTGTGAGCCCAGTAAATAGTGCTGAATAGAAAGTCAAAAACTATCAGTACTGCACCATAGCTCACTTCTTTTCAAGACCCAGGGACAGGGAATAAGAGGGAGGGCAGGGAAGCTAAAGAATCTCAGTTCTCTGTACGACAGATCTTGTTTATGATCCTGGAGCTACCAATGCAAGAAAATACTTTCTTTTCTTTCTTTGCTTTCAAGGCAAGAAGTATTTTCTTCCATATTGACAAATGTCCGAGACAATTAAAATGCAGCAATTTAATGATTTCTGTTGTATCCCACAGAATGCTCCTTCAGCTCAATTACTTTGGCCTCGTCATTGGGAAAGATCTATCACTAGAAAAGAACAGCATGTTTGGTAAAGGAGAAGGTCAGTAGAAACGTAGGAAACCTTCAGTAAGAAAGAATGACTCATTATTACAACAGTGGACTCCAACACACCAACCAGCATGAAGAAGGCACAGGACAGGATAGCATTTCCTTCCATTGTCCATAAGGTCTTCATGAGTAAGAGCTGACTCAACAGCAACTAGCAACACAGAAGGGTACATCCCACTCAGGAAGTTTTCAATTACCAACAGGTGCTTCTGAAAACTCTCTAGATAACAGTCACTTTCCACATATTATATTCACAGCAAGTCACCCACATCATTCATTCTTTGAAGAAGTTAAAGTGATGCACCAATTTGTTTTAAATTATGGCAGCCTCCTTACACAAGCCCTGCACTGGGCCTTGCTCTTCTCTCAGCAGAATTATTTTGGAAAGGAAGATTTGTTGTGTGCTGTCGCGTCAAACCCGACTCAAAGAAACCCCTCCTTGGGTTTCTGAGGCGGTATCACTAAGGAAGTAGATTGCCCAACCTTCCTTCCAAGCAGTGGCTGGTGGGTTAGAACCACCAGCCTTCTGGTTAGCAGTCAAGTGCTTTAGGCACTACGCTACCAGAGCTCAAGGAAGACTATTATGGTTGAATTGTGTCCCCCAAAAAGATATGTGGAAGTCCTAACCCTGGTACCTGTGGATGTGAACTTGTTTGGAAACGGCGCAGTTTCTTTTGTGTTGTTAATCAAATCATGCTGGAGTAGGATGGATCTTAAATCTACTACTTTCTGAGTGGTGTCCTAAGCAAAGGGGAAATACACAGGGAAAGACACCGGGGATGATGCCATGTGAACATCCATCTACAAGCCAAGGAATGCTAAGAAATGTCCAAGGCTTCCAGAAGCTGAAATAGATAAGGAATGCTCTCCTAGTACATACAGAGCATAGTCCTACCTCCACCCTGATTTTGGACTCCCTAGTGGTACACTGGTTAAGAGCTCAGCTGCTAACCAAATGGTCGGCAATTTGAAACTACTAGCTGCTCCGTGGGAGAAAGATGAGGCAGTCTGCTTCTGAAGAAGTCTTGGAAACCCTATAGGGCAGTTCTACTCTGTCATAAAGAGTTGCTATAAATTGGAATCGACTCCACAGCAATGGATTTTGGTTTTCTTTTTTGGTTTAGTCTTCAAAACTGCAAGATAATAAATTCTATTCTTTAAAGTTACACACTTGTAGTATTTTTGTCACAGCAGCCCTAAGAAATTAAGTTAAGGACAATTCAATAAGAAAGCAAGAAGGAAAGCTATAGCCAGAGGGGGACCCATAGTCTATCATAAAGATGCTTCACAAATGCTTCTGAGCCATGCGTTTTGGACCCGCTAACTCCTTAGGGTGCAGGTCCTGCGGGACCTTGTTGGCCAGATAAAGCCAGTGCCATTACCTAAAGGCAACGGGATGAGAAGCCACTGAGATTTTGAAAGCCTAAATAAAACAAACAGGTTTGATTTTTAACTGACCTTTCTGATTGCTATGTGAAGACCTTCTCGCACTGACTGAAACCTTCCTGTCCACGTCTAACTCTATCCTATTTGTGATCAGGTTCTCCAATTTTCCAAAGGAGGTAAGCTTCAAAGTAAAGCCAGGGTTTCATTGTGTGTTACTTCTGCTGGTTGTGCCACAGCACTAGGGTGAATTTCACAGTCCACTAAAGGTTATCAGTTCAGCTGAGTCTAATTTATCAGTTTAGCCGACTCTTTCCCACAAGCTTGACGTAGTTTTCCTTTGGATGCTTTTGAACCCTTCATTACAACATAAGCTGGGATGGCTTTTATGTTGACAAGAACAAGGCTCAGGATACTTGGACTGCAAAACATGGTGCTGAGACTATAAACCTGAGAGTAACTCAGAGTTGGGTTCACTTATAGCTGTGTGACCATGGGCCAGTTACTTAACTTCTTTATGCCTCAGGTATTGACTGAATGGGGAACAAAAAAAAAGGGGGGGGGGGCAAGACTCCTACCCATACACAGAAAAAGTAAAAGCAGTCCAAAAAGGAAAAAAAAAAAACCTCTTAGGTCCTACTGAAAAAACATCTTATCTTAATGAATTCACTGGCTGTTATACAATGTAACAAACACCAAACTACTTGCCATTGATTCAATTCCAACTCAAAGTGACCCCCATCCAAGGCTATAAATCTATACAGAACAGACTGCCTCGTCTTTCTCCTGCAGAGCAGCTGGTGAGTTTGAACCACTGACCTTTTGGTTAGCAGTCAAATGACTTAACCACTGTACCACCAGAGCTGGTTACATAGTACAGAACAGTGTTTTTTTAACTGTGTGTCAGAACATTTGAGAGGTTATAAAATCAATTTATAGAGGATTGTGACCCACTTAATTAAAACAAAGAAACAGAAAAGTTGAGAACAAAATTTTACAATGGTGTGTACTGTAAGTAGTAAGGACAAGTATTCACGTGTGCTTATCAAAATGAAAGACAGGTTTTAATTCACAAATAAAATGTATGTTCTTAGTACAGGTCATAGTTAAAAACTCAGGAAAGCACAGTAGTCTAGTACAATAGTCACACACCAATGCAGTTACTAGAGATACCGACCAACTGAATAAAGAGCCTTAAATGTCAGATTTTCTTTCATCTGTTAATTAAAATCCTTTAAAGCACATATCCACTAGAGAAAGTATTTTAAAAGAATTCAGAATATGCTACCAAATGCTGCCCAACTTAGACACACTATATGTAGTTTTTGCTAATTCAAATATTAGTCTCATATACTAACTCAGACAGTAATTATGTCATTTACAACCAAAGCCTTGAAATTGATTATTAACATTTAAGCCATTAATTTCATCCCTAGAAGTCTATCTTACTGAGATCATCTGCAGTGCAGGCATAGCTTAGGGGCAAAGATAATCATTATTACATTGTTTAAATTGGAAAAAAAAATTAATAAATAACCCTAAATTCCCAGTAACAGGGTTCTGAATAACAAGGTGGCAATTTTACTATATGGAAAACTTTGTAGTTCTTAAAAATGATGTTTGTTAAAAGTTTAATACCTTTGTAATTGGAGAAATACTTATGTTTATCATGCCATATGAAAAGGAAGACATGGAATTTTATGTGCAGTGTCATCACAATGATGTGTTATATACGTTTTGGGGAGGAACCCTAGTGATGCAGTTCTTAAGCAGTCAGCTACTAACTGAAAACTCAGATGTTTAATCCCATCAGTCACTCCGCAGGAGAAAGATGTGGCTATCTGCTTCCATAAACCCTACGGGGCAGCTCTACTTTGTCCCACAGGGTCACTACGAATCTGATCACTTGAAGGCAACAGGTTTGGTTTTGGTTTAAATGTTCTGGTTTTATTGTTTTTTGGGGGAGGCTATTTTAAACAAACCCATCTTTTAAAAGTACTAGAAGAAAACATACATAAATGATCACATATGAGGCAAATACAGGATTCTTTTTTTTTTTTTAAGGTTTCCATATTTTTCAACTTTTCTCTAATAGGGATACTTCACATTCAAAATGTGGAAAACAATGTAACAAAATTTCCTTTTTAAGGAGGCTGATGCTATAGAATTTTTCATTTTTACCATTAAATTTCTAATTTCAAAAGACAAATAAATTTATTCTAAAATGGTATAAATGTCAGTCATCATTTAGATGGGAAGGAAAATAAGCTGGTAGGAACTTAACACTATGAAATGGGAAAATAAACATTAAAAATTAAACAAGTAAAGGTTAAATTTATTTACCTCTGAATAGACATATTGTTTTACTCTAAGATAAGCAGGGTTATGCTTGGCTTAAGAGAGACCAAACCAAATATTATTACTTATCTGATATGAACTAAAGAACTGTTTTGACATTTCAGTGGAAGGGGGTAAAAAGTCTGTATTTCATTTCTCATTTCTGCAGCATTTAATGATCCAAAGGTATATGCAAAAGTGAACAAAGGGCCTCAGTCACAGAATAAACAAATAATTGCAGAAATCACTCTCGTTCACACTGAACCTCTAATCTGGAATGCGGTCCACATTGCTAATGGAGGGCATTTCCAACATCACAGCCAACAGCTGCATCTTTAATATGTAAAATCATTATTTACCCAAGTTTCTCTGGTACCCCTTCACCTGCCCTCTACATGTATTAATTATTCACATAAGAACAAAGAGAAAATTATAAGCTAATAAAAAAAATCAAATATTAGCCTGATTTTGGTATATATTACTATTCAAATTATTAAAGAATAAAAAGGAAATGCAGTATCTTTTTAAATATTTCACCAGTAACACCAAGCTGAAAGAAAATCAGGCATGAAAGAGATTGTCAGAGGGCACTGCTGGGCCACAATGTCACTGCCACTCAAGTCACTGTGGAGTATACTCAAGTCTTCTAGAAGGCAATGCATGTTGTTGAGAAGGGGCAGAGAGTGGGAAAGACAGATTATGTATGGACCATTATGGACCAGGTCACTGCCTGGTCAGTAAACTATTTGGGAAGTCTGTGTTTAAAGTCTCAAATGTTTAACGCCTCAAATTTGCCTCCAGTTAACAAGCCCAGTTCTGTTGAGAACTATGAGGGACTGGCCTAAGACTGCCGTTGATCATCAAGTTGTTTCTGACTCACAGCAACCCCTCCTTGGGTTTCTAAGGCAGTATCTCTAGGGAAGTAGATTGCCCAATCTTCCTTCCAAGGAGTGGCTGGTGGGTTTGAACTACCAGCTTTCTAGTTAGCACTCATATGCCTTCTGTATAATACAACTTCACTCCTCAAATCTAACTACCCATGTGGTGTGTCATACAGAATTCATCTTCAAATAAGGTTGGAAGAAGAGATTTCTACATACATGTTTGTATGTGCTATAAGAATCTCTACATAACTAGAACTAACAGGGGGCAGAGTTATGATAACTTTTTAGGCACAGTCAACCACCCTGAAGGAGCGAGTTGTTGGATCTGTGGGCTCAGGACCATGGCCATGGGGGATATCAAACTCAATTGGCATAACATACTACACAAATCATTATTCTACATCCTACTTTGGTGAGTGGCAACTTGGGTCTTAAAAGCTTGCAAACAGCCATCCAGATGCAACGATGGGTCTCTCCTCATCCAGAGCAAAGAAGAATGAAGAAAATCAAAGACACATGGAAAACAATTAGTCCAAGTGACTAGTGGACCATATGAACCTCAGTCTATATGACCATGAGACCAAAAGAACTAGAGGGTAACTGGCTACCACTGTCAACCACTTGGAAAGGGATCAGTATAGGAGGTCCTGGATAGAGTGGGAAAACAATGTAGAATAAAACTCAAAATCATAAAAAAAGACCAGGTTTACTGGTCTCATAGAGCCCGGTGACACCCCTGAGACTATGGGCCCTAGTTACCATTCAGGTCTGGAAATGAACTTACTCCTGTGGCTTCTAGCCAAACAATAGGCAGGCATATGGGGTGAACATTTACATCAGGTAGATGTACTCCTTAGATCGATCAATCATGGGAGAATAGAAGGGCAGTATTTGCACAGGGAGATAGCTCAGGGGCCAGGAATGCATAGGAAACAAGGACACAGGGAAGAGGTAACTACAGGGAGGAAGTGGGAAGAGAGCCGTTATATTGTGGGGATTGAAGTCAACGTTATGAAACAAAATGTGTATGAACTGCTGTATGGAAAATTAATTTGCTCTGTAAAGTTTCACCCAAATAACAATAAAAATTAAAGAATTGATCTTCAAGAGAGAACCAACAAAAGAGGAACCAAATAATCAAAAGTTTGCTCAGAAAAGTACACTGGTTTGACTTGTTTAATGCAGTGTTTAGTCTGGCTGTACTCCGATATCAAAAAGAAATCTTATGTTAATCCCTGATTTTCTGGTCACTTTAAGAAGAAATGGAAAATTACCAACTCATTTATTTTGGGTCTGAGGCACTTTTAACATTTACAACTTTCCAAGTATACACACAAAAAGGCTTATCTGAGTCCACCAAGCAAAACAACTGCAGCCAGACTGCTCATCAGTCCGTGTCAGTGCAAATCACTTGTCTTCTTTCCTTCTTTTGACCTCTAATTCACATTGTATAGGGAAGGAGAGGGAGAAAGAGAAGCCTATTTCACAATGTTATATAAACATGCCGATTCTAGGTCTTTAAGTCTTCATCAATAAGCCTCTTCTAAGCTGGAAAATACATTTTATTGTGAATAACTCTTTAAAAAAAAAACTAATCTTCATGAGGCATAAAATTTGCTATTTGGTTTAAAGGTATGATAAAAAAGTAAACTTCAAAAACAAAAAAACTAGAGATCACACTTGCAGAAAAATTGTCAATAAACCAATGGAATAGAGTTTAATTTTAAAACTAAAGGCTATTGTTGTTGTTGTTGTTGTTATGTGCCGTCGAGTCAGACCTGACTCATCGCGACCCCTCCTTGGGTTTCCGAGGCAGTATCACTACGGTAGGCTATTAGAGATCAAAAATAATGCTCTCCACTGTTCTTAAAAAAGGAGAGTCCCGAGCCAAGCCCATTGTTGTCAGGTCGATTCTGATTCACAGGGACCCTGAGTAGAACTGACTCATAGGATTTCTAAGGCTGTCATCTTTTCAGAAGCAGACTGCCATGTCTTTCTCCTCTAGAGCAGCTGGTGGGTTGGAAGTGCTAACCTTCTGGTTAGCAGCCAACTATTTAACCAATGTGCCACCACGGCTTGAAAAGAGCTCCAGAGGAGGTAATTTTCTAAGGTCACAAAAGTAATGGTGATAAGAACAGAGATCTCCTGGTTTCCAGTCCACTTCTCCTACTATACTTGGCTCCCTTTAGTAACACAATCTGCTTTAAACCCGCTACTGTTGAATCTATACTGACTCATAGGAACCCTGTAAGACACAGTACAACTATACCATAGGGTTTCCAAGGCTGTAAATCTTTACAGTCAGACTGCCATACCTTTCTCCCACAGAGTAGATGGTGGGTTCAAACCGTCAACCTTTAGGCTAGTGGCCGAGTGCTTTAACCACTGCACCAACAGGGCTTTAGGCAAGAAATCTGACTGAATGGTTTTCTAGTGTCATTCTCCAAAGCAGAGGACAGAGAAAATGAAAAAACTAAGAAAAAAACTTTCCCCACTGTATTTAAATAACCAAAAAACCAAAACCTACTGCCATCAAATCGATTCTGACTCATAGTGACCCCCACTGTGTTTCCAAGTCAGTAGATCTTTATGGAAATAGATTGCCCCACCTTGCTTCCACATAGCAGCTGGTAGGTTTGAGCCACTAACCTTCTCATTAGCAGTCAAATGCCTTAGCCACTACACTGCCAATAAAAAATTAAGAAATACTGATTTATAAAACGTACTTTTAAAAAACTCTCAGTAAAACTCCCCTCCCCTGACTGTACCATATCCAATTTTCAGAAATAAAGGCAGCTCTAAATCAAAAACTTAATGCCATTGAGTTGATTTTGACTCACAGCAACCCCATAGGACAGGTTAGCACTGCCTCATAGGGTTTCCAAGGCTAAAATCTTTCCAGAAGGAGACAGCTTCATCTCTCTCCCATGGAATGGCTGATGGGTTCAGCCTTTTGATTAGTAGCTGAATGCCTAACCACTATGCCACCAGAGCTCCAAGGCAGCTCTAGAACTATGAAATGCTGGCAAGACAGCCTCCTCAAAACTCCAAGGGCCTCAACATCACAATCGTTTGCAGTCAGAATAAACCCTTTATCCTTGTTTATCTCGGTCAACCCAAGTTGCCTACAACTCCTGGCTCATCCTTTATGATCCTAACTCCCAGCCGTGAAGACTCTGTACAACCTCTAACGTGATCTCTCAACTCCCGAAACCCTTCTACTGGGCTTTCTGAAACTTAAGGCCCACATCCTGCGCAAGGTCCTATATCCTCAACCTTCAGTCCAAGTGTCCCTCAGCTTCCTTCTCTAACCCAGGACACTAATCCCCCCGTAGCCCTCTCACATAAGTCTGGTGCTTTTCTCTGAAACTGCAATGCCATGTTAGTACCCCGAATCCTTCTTTCCCCCTTGCTTTGGACACGTCATCAGGAGGGATCAATTACTGGAAGAGGACATCCTGTTTGGTGAAGCAGAAGGCCAGTGTGGCCAAGGGAGACCCTCAATGAGATGGACTGGCACAATAACAGCAAGGATGGACTCTAACATGCTGGCAATCATGAGTGATGCAGGACCAGGTAATGTTTTGTTCTGTTGTATATAAGGTCGTCGTGAGTCAGAGTTGACTCAACAGCAGCTATTTTTAACCTTTTGCTGCCAGGACACACACTCAGAGCTCCTGTTATCACAACGGCACTTTCTTTTACTGCTGCTTCATCTCTTCCCCCCTGCACTCAGTCCTCGGACCACAAATCCCTTCCCCCCATCTACATTCACTTGCTTGGTTATCTCAGTTACAAGATTCTAACTAAATACCCTCAATACATCATGGCTCCCAAATTTTTATCTCCGGCACTGACCTCTCCCCTGAACTCCCAAATCCCCACTCAACATTCCCACTGGACATCTAATCTAGAAGTCAAAATCAACATGTCCAAAATCTGCCCATTCTTGTCTTTTCCATCTCACCAAATGGCAACTCCATTCCTCAAGGAGGTCAGGCCTTGGACTCACCATGGCTCCTCTCCTTTCCCACATGTCTATATCCAATCCATCAGCAAATCCCACCAGGTCAACCTTCAGCATAGATGCAGAATCTAACCACTCCTTACTACCCACAGTGCTGCCACCCTGGGTGGAACCCTATCATCCCACTTGGTCTCACTGCTTCTCCTCCTGGCTCCTCTACAATCTACCTTCACCAATGCAGGCAGAATAATTCTGTTAGAATGTGAACTGGAACATATCTACTTAAGCCCTACAACAGCTAAATCCAAACCCACTGCCACTGAGAAGATTCCAACTCATAGCAACCCCCCCCCCCATACGGTTTCTAAGGCTGTAGATCTTTACTGAAACAGACTACCTCACCTTTCTTCTGAGGAGCTGTTGATGGGTTCAAACCACTGACCTTTTAGTTAGCAGGCCAATGACTTAACCACAACATCACTACAAAGTCTAGTACAAAGTCCTCACACGGGCTATAAAATTGTACATGATCTGCCCCTACTGCCCTCCCAAGCTTCCTTCCTTCACTCTGCTCCAGCTACACGGGCCTCCTGACTAGTCAAACCCACCAGGCACACATAGCTCTGTCTGGAAGATTCTTCCCTCAAAATACCTACATGGTAAATCCCTCTGTGCTTTAGGTCCTCTGCTCAAATGTTAACTTACATAAGAATAATGTAGTAATAAAAATAATGTCACTTGTAAAAGCATTATCAAAAAATAACTAACATTCACATAGTGGTTACTATATGCCAGGTACTGTTTGAAGAACTTGATGTATATTAACTCATTCAGTAATGTTGTTGTTGGGTGCCTTTGAGTTGATTCTGACTCACAGTGATCCCATGTGACAGAGGAGAACTGCTCCACAGGATTTTCTTGGTTGAAATCTTCACAAGAGCAGATCACCAGATCTTTCTCCCAAGGGGCTGGTGAATGGGCTCGAACTGCCAATATGTCAATTAGCAGCCCAGCACTTAACCATTGTGCTACCAGGGCTCCTTAATAATAATGTTATCCTCATTTTATTAATGCAGAAACTGAGACATGGAGAAGTTAAAATAGGTTGCCCCTTCCCACACCCCCACTCTTAATTTCTTACCTCTCCTGCTTTGTTTTTAAGAAACACTATGGGTTGCTATGGGGAGCTCTGGTGGCGTAGTGCCTAAGGCATTTAACTGCTAACCAGAAAGCTGGTGGTTTAAAGCCACCAGCCACTCCTCAGAAGGAAGACTGGGCAATCTACTTCCATAATGATACTGCCTCGGAAACCCAAGGAGGGGTCGCTATGAGTAGGATCCGACTTGACGGCATTGAGTTTGGTTTTTTCTTTTCTTTTTTTTAATGGGTTGCTATGAGTTGTACTCAACTCTACAGCAACAAATAACGACGATGACAACATGTGCATTTTACCTGTGTTTTCTCCCTACGATCATGGGAACTCTATTAAGGCAAGGAGATTTTGCCTATTTTGCTCATGGTTACCCCAGCACCCAGAACAGTGTCTAACACACACAAAGAAAACATTGTCATCAAGTCAATTCTGACTCATGATGACTCCATGTGGAGCAGGTACTTAACAATATTTAACTTATTTGTTGAATGAAGAAAGGAATGATTCAATCACACTTAGCCAGCTTTTTTCCCTCACATTTGCAACTGTACATGAGCAACCAAAACAATGATCATGCGTTTTATTGGTCTTCTGAGGGTGGCAAAGGTTCTCTCCTTTACAAGCTGGGCGGTTAGAGAATGGCGTGGAGGCACACTAAGTAAGGGGCCTGACAGGCTTAGAACCACTGACCTTTCTGGGACCACAGCATGAATGCACTGGTATACAAACAGACTAGACTCACTTTTATCAAAGTAAATACCAGGACTAAAGCTACACATTTCTATGAGAAGTGTATTATTAGCATTACTTCTTGCTATTTCTTTATCCATATTTATTATTACAGTATTATCTATCATTACAGCCTCATTTCCAATCAAATTGCAGAAAAGAAAAAAAGAAAAAAAAAAAAAACTCACTGCTGCCCAGTCGGATCCGACTAACAGTGACCCCTCCTTGGGTTTCGGAGGCGGTATCTCTACAAAAGTAGATTGCCCAACCTTCCTTCCAAGGAGTGACTGGTGGGTTTGAACCACCAGCCTTCTGGTTAGCAGTCAAATGCCTTAGGCACTATTCTACCAGAGCAAGCACAAATATCCAAACTTTGGCTAAATAAATAGTCTTTGCAAACCAGTGAGTATAAATTACACAAAGCCAAAAAACTCCCCCAAGTGTCAGGCATGCTCATTACCTCTGACATTTCATGGCAAAAATGATGTATTTAGATTACTATTTATAAATCTTTCAGCCTACTAACATGACACTGCTACTAAATAACACCTCAATTCTCTTAAAATCATAAACATTGAAATTTCATTCAGATTATTTACCATGTGTTTCTAGAAATGAAAAACTTGAAGGAAAATCCAGAAGTGCTAGAAACCATGGAGATGATGATAATGACAATGATAATAATCTTGAACCAGAGTGATATTTCCTATCATCTACCTTTAAATCTAGGAGCTCTGGTGGTGTAGTGCCTTTGAATCTACATAAAAACATATCTCTGGTTTACCAGGTTTTCACTAGAGAAGCTTCCTGGTCTTTTCAAAACATTCCATTTTAAGGAATCAATCAACAGAAACCAAGAACAATTTGTATTTCAGAACTCTCTAATATAGTTCAAAAGGAGCTCTGGTGATGTAGTGCCTAAGGCATCTGACTACTAACCAGAAACCCACAAGCCACTCCACAGAAGGAAGACCGGACAATCTACTTCCATAAAGATTTACCGCCTTGGAAACCCAATGGGGGTCACTATGAGTTGGAATGGACTTGATGGCAGTGGGTTTAGTTTTTAATATAGTTCAAAGGCACTCTAGTGGCGCAGTGGATAAAGCATATGGCTGCTAATCAGAAGTTTGGGGGTTCAAATCCACCAGCCACTCCACTGAAGGAAGACTGGGCAATCTACTTCCATAAAGATTTTACCGTGTCGGAATCCCAAAGGGTATTGCAATGAGTCAGAACTGACTCGATGGTAGCAAGTTTGAGTTTTTGTTTTGTTGTGTTGTGTTATGAGAATAAAAGGTATTAAGTATGATGCTCGGAACGTGAAACATTCAGATGTAAAGGTAACGTGCCATTTGCAAATTAGTCCCAAATGGTTGGACGGGGTAGTATTTAAGAAAGAGAAAGAATAAAGTAAATTTGGAAAAATATTAACAGCAAGTAATTATTTTTCTAACAATTGCAGGCATTGGAAATAAGTAGCTGAAATTGTAGGAGTAATGAGTAGACTCAAAAAGAACATCTGAAACAGGTAGTCAAACACCAGGTACTGCAAGGGGAACTGTCAAATTCAAGGACACATGCTATTGTTATGTGCTCATTACCTCCCACCAGCCTCCACTCACAGCAGACATCACCAAACGATCACCACTTTCTCACTAAGCCTATATTCAGCCTCTGGATCCTCCTCAAGGCAGTATACCAGGAATTAACAGGAGCTGGGACAAAACATGGATTCTAACTAAAACAGCAAAATATAAGGGACAGAGGAACTACAAGTTTTTACTGCAAGTCTTTACTGTTCCCTTACCCTTCACACATCCGAATCCAGTTAATTCTCCAAATTAACTATATTTGGAATTTCCTCCCTCTTTTCTACCATCTTAACTCCTCATCTGTCAACTGGACTATTCCAACTGATCTCCATACCTCTTATTTCCTCCACCCACAAATTCATTCTCCACCCTGCTTTATTAGGATTATCATTTTAAAATGTTTATCTGATTCAATTTCAAAAAAAAAAAAATCTTAATTAAAATATATGAAATGAAAGGGGAAAGAAATCAGATCATGTCCCCATCCCACAGGTCTCCAACAGTTTCTCACCATCCAATACCATCCATCATCAGTGTGACTGACAATCCTCTTTGGTCCCTCCCAACTTCATTACTCATATTCAATAAGCTTCAAACATGACAATATCTTCTGTTCCCAAAATACATCATGCTATTTTACACCTTTGTACTTTGTATGACTTTTCCTTGGCTAAGAAGTCCTAGTCCGACAGGCAAACTTCTATTTGTCCTTTAAAGCCATGTTCAAACGTCAAGTATTATAAGTACATCATCCTAACTCCCATCACAGGCAATTTATATATATCTCCAGTCATATTATTTTATTATGTTTTAATTATAATGCCATCTCTCTCACCACATTATGAGCCTGAGGTATAACTGATAACTAATAAACTATGAATCAATTTTATGTACTTTTAATGACCCACAATGCTTCTACTTCCATGTTTTAAGTTTAATATTCAAGGGAAACTATAATTTATGCCTTATCTATTTCCCCAATTTTAATTTATACTGCCTATATATCTGGTAGCATAGTGGCTAAAGCACTTGACTGCTAACCAGAAGGCTGGCGGTTCAAACCCAACAGCCACTCCTCAGAAGGAAGGTTGGGCAATCCTACTTCCGTAGTGATACTGCCTCGGAAACCCAAGGAGGGGTCGCTATGAGTCGGGGCCGACTCGACGGCACATAACAACAACAACAACATATATCCAGAGGAGCTCTGGTAGCATAGTGCCTAAGGCACCTGACTGCTAACCAGAAGGCTGGTGGTTTCAAACCCATCAGCCACTCCTCAGAAGGAAGATGGGACAATCTACTTCCGTAGTGATACTGCCTCGGAAACCCAAGGAGGGGTCACTATGAGTCAGGTCTGACTCGACGGCACATAACAACATATATCCAAAAGGTTGGCAGTTCAAACCCACCAGCCACTCCTCAGAAGGAAAGTTGGGCGATCCTACTTCTATAGTGATAGTGCCTCGGAAACCCAAGGAGGGGTCGCTATGAGTCAGGGCCGACTCGATGGCACATAACAACAACTACAACAACATATATCCATGAGGAGTCCTGGTAGCGCAGTGGTTAAGCACACAACTGCTAAGCTAAAGGTTGAAGGTTCAAACCCACCAGTTGCTCTGTGGGAGAAAGATATGGCAGTCTGCTTCTGTAAAGATTAGTAGCCTTGGAAACTCTATGGGGAGGTTCTACTTCATCCTACAGGGTCAAGAGTTGGAATCAACTTGACAGCTGTGGGTTTGGGTTTTGGTTTATATATCCAAAGGCATCCCTGGGTGGTACAAACAACTTGCTCAGCTGCTAACTAAAGGGGTGGAGGTTCGAGTCTATCCACAGGTGCTTCAGAAGACAGGCCGGGTGATCTGAAAAAAAATCAGCCATTGAATATCCTATTGAGCACAGTTGTATTCTAACACACATGGGGTTGTCATGAGTCTGAAATGACTTGACAGAAACTGCTATTGGCTATATCCCTATTTTCCATTTGCACCAAACCAGGTGGTCAAATAGCAAAATATTTTAGGCTTTACAAGTCACACTGTCCCCACCGCAACCACTTAAAAGTCTGCTTTGTATAGCAAAAGAAGCCAAAAGGTATATGTAAATAAATGAGCATGGTTTTGTTCCAATAAACTTGTATTTATAAAAATGGGTATCCATCAACGCAGTTTGCTCTGCTCTAGGCTAATTCTAATTCTTAGGATTTAAGATGCTCACACTTAAGAGACTATCTAGTTTTATGAAGGAATATATAAAAGGAAAAGTTTCCATTAATAGTTTTAAATATTTGCAATGGTTATTAGAAAATTATAAAATGAAATAATTATAAAAGACCTAGATTAACTGTTACGTTTAAAACAATGGCTTAAAAATCTGAATAAAAGCATGAGGTTTGTTCACACTATTCCTCTAGCCTAGACAGCCTCTTCTCTTCTGTACAGCCATCCAAATTCTATCCTGCCCCAACACCAATCGAGTTCTTCTACTCTAAGAGATCTTAGAGGGTGCTCCTTCCTCTACATTTCCTCAGCACCCACCTAAACAACTCATCTGACATTTGGCCTCTGCCACTCAGAACTGTCAATTACCTCTGAACATCAGAGCCATTTTACCAACTTACCATTTTAAGTTCTAGAAAGGCAACAAGCCCTGTCCTAGAGATCAGCACAGGCCCAACCCTAGCACACATCAGGAGTAAAAGCAATGCTCGCCAATGGTTGTGTAAGTTAAGTGATATTTCCATCCCACACGTTAAATTCAGGTAGACTTTAATTCATATTTTAAGCCATTTTTCAAAATATAATAATGAATCTAGGTCTTTTATAATTATTTCATTTTATAATTTTCTAATACTATCGCAAATATTTAAAACTATTAATAGAAACTTCTTTCATAGATCTTTTTATAACACTAGATACATCTCTTAAGTATGAGCATCTTAAATCCTAAGACCCAGTCTGTGTTCCAGGGAAATAGATTTCATTTTACAACAGAGTCAAAGATAAATACCTTCATTAACTGAAATTAGCTTTACAAAAAGTCATCAATGTTTAAAAATGAGATATATTAGTATTAACTCCTATCAAGTTTATGTTAATAACCTATTGCTTTTTCCATTAAAAAGATCAATGTTTAAGCTAAAGGCTTATTAATAGAGCACTAAAATTAAGAAAACAGAAAGCATATACACCACGCACACACAGGAAAAGGGACTCTGTGCCATTACAGAAGGCCACAAACACAACATCTGGGAAAGCTTTTACTCTTCTTGTCACTGTTCTTCCAAAGTGAAAGTCATTTCAAAAAAGACTGTTTCTACCCATTTGCTGACAATGGTTTAAAAGTCAACTTGTTCTTGGATTACAATGGCTCCTTTCTGCAACATGGTAAAAACAAGGCTATATTCACAAAGGAGGAGTCCAAAACACAACATTAAAAGGCACCTCTCAATCCCGTTAGAATTTCTTCACTCCCAAGCCACACAGCCTGATTCCAGGAGTCTGAACAGGTCAACATTCCCTACTGGAAAAGGGTGTGTAAAGGGTGAGGCTGAGTAGAATAAGCGCTAGCCTTTCAAAGTATGTGGTTTTATGACCTCATGCTGTAACTTTTATCAGACTGATTTATAACTGAAGTACTTAGAAATCAAAATAAATTTCCATATTGAATTTCTGCTATTAGATTTTATGTTCCTCTAGTGTGTTGGTTTTCTAGTGCTGCTATAACGAAAATACCAGAAGTAGATGGCTTTAACAAAGAGGAATTTATTCTCTTACAGTTTAAAAAAAAAAACAAAAAAACTCACTGCTGTCGAGTCAGATCCAACTCATACCGACCTCTCCTCCTTGGGTTTCCAAGGCGATATCTCTATGGAAGTAGATCACCTAGTCTTTCTTCGGAGGAGTGGCTGGCGGGTTTGAGCCACCAGCCTTCTGGTTAGGTGTCAAATGCCTTACAGTTTAGGAGGTTGTTGTTGTTGTTGTTATGTGCCGTCGAGTCGGCCCCGACTCATAGCGACCCCTCCTTGGGTTTCCGAGGCAGTATCACTACAGAAGTAGGATTGCCCAACCTTTCTTCCGAGGAGTGGCTGGTGGGTTTGAACCGCCAGCCGTCTGGTTAGCAGGCAAGTGTCTTAGCCACTATGCTACCAGAGCTCCCAGTTTAGGAGGTTAGAAGTCCAAATTCAGAGTGCCGGTTCTAGGGGCTTGGTGAAGACCCCTCGACCTTGGGCATCAGCTCTGCCTCTTCTTCCAGGCCCACTGGAGCTAGCTCACTCCTGCCATCAAGTCAATTCCAACTCATAGTGACCCCCATTGGGTTTCCAAGGCTGTAAATCCTTACAGAAGTAGATTGCCCCATCTTCCTCCTGTGGAGCAGCTGGTGGGTTTGAACCACTAACTTTCTGGTTAGCAGTCAAATGCCTTACTTGCTATGCCACCAGAGCTCCTTTATTGGAGCTAGAGGATTCTCTTAACTCATGCAGCTACTGGTTGCTGAGGTCAACCAACCCAAGGTTGGCAGGTAAAATGGCACATCTCACTATCGACAGGCAACATGGATCCAAACATGCCAAAAATAGAAATCATCCCCAAAGTTCTTCAATATATAATGGAAGCAAGCCACACCCCAAAGGCAGCTCCCTTTCTACTGATTAACGTCTCACAGCACACTGTACCATGGAGGTGATTACAAACTTATCATGGGGAATAACTACATCCAGCTGCCAAGCCACTCAATATGAAGGCCCAGCCAAAGTAACATACAACCTTAATTGCCACATCTAGTATAAGAACCTCTTTTTTTTTTTTTTTTTTTTTGAAATTGACATTTTCAGGAATTTTACATTTCAAGCAATTTAAGTCAGGGTAACTTTATCCTCTCTCTTTCTTCTAATAAAGAAATGGAAATGAAAAATAAAGGAAAATCTCACTTCCTGTCAGGAAAATTTCTCATCTATGATTTTTACTGTAGGCCTAGCCTCAAAGTAGATCATCTATATGCATGTTATCCATTTCACTCTAGTTTCTTAAGGGGCTTCTCTTTTGTATTTTGGGCAAATGGCATCTTGTGAGGGAGGCTCTGTTAACAAATATGGAAAGAAATCTGGATTGGCACTCATGACTCCATCCACTAGAGAAAAATCACATTATTTTTCAATGCCTTAGGAGCACTGGTGGCATAGTGCCTAAGGCACTTGACTGCTAACCAGAAGGCTGGCAGTTCAAACCCACCAGCCACTCCTCGGAAGGAAAGTTGGGCAATCTACTTCCATAGCGATATCTCCTCAGAAACCCAAGGAGGGGTCGCCATGAGTCATATCTGACTCCACAGCATTGAGTTTTGGGTTTTGGGTTAAGTCTCAGAGCTACACAAAATGGATAACAACACTCATCCTTACACCACTTCAAAGGAAGATGGTTAAAATAAAACGATGTGTGAAAACTCAGAAACTCACTGCCTTCAAGTCAATTATGACTCATAGCGACCCCTCCTTGGGTTTCCAAGGTGTTAACTCTACGGAAGTAGATTGCCCAGTCTTCCTTCTGAGGAGAGGCTGGTGGGTTTGAACCGCCAGCCTTCCAAGGTGTTAACTCTACGGAAGTAGATTGCCCAGTCTTCCTTCTGAGGAGAGGCTGGTGGGTTTGAACCGCCAGCCTTCTGGATAGCAGTCAAATGCCTTAGGCACTACGCTACCAGAGCTCCTTAAAATAATGATGCTACATAAAAATCTATACGTATTTACATGTACAGATTAGTTCACAGTGCTCTCTAATAGCATAATTAACACGCCTTATTAACAAGTGCATGTAATGTTCCTCAGAAGTAATGATAACTGGGCTCTGGAGCCTCAGTGTGTTCAATCATGTGTCATCCTACATTGGAATCTGCTTCAGGCTTCATCATTCCTGCTTCCCAGAGTTTCTCTGTATTTCCACAAGCTGCTTTCAAAATCTTTGTTTGTTCCCATAGGAGCTGTTTCAAAGTTCAAATGTTAAAAAAAACCTGGATGTCATGGACAGGGGTCTAGAACACTACTTGCTATAACCTGTGTTCAGAACCTGAAAACATCTTGGAAAATATATCTGTGGGAGGCAAAGGAAACAGGGATCTAGAACAGGGACTGGCAAACTATGGCCCAGGGCCATGTCCAACCCACCAGGCTATTTTTATAAATAAAGTTTTATTGGACCACAGCACATGCATTAGTTTACATACTGTCTATGGCTGGCTGCCTTTGCAGTACAACAGCAGCATTAGACAGAGGCCCTGTGGCTCTTAACAGAAAATGTTTGCTGTCCCCTGGTCTAAACCTAAAGAAAAAAGGCCAAGACTAGACATATATGTTTGAGAATCATTTGACTATGGAGAGAGCAGAAGCCATGAATGCAGACACCAGTGTCAGGAAAAGAAGAATACCTAAGA
Organism: Orycteropus afer afer; assembly: GCF_000298275.1. Taxonomy (NCBI): domain Eukaryota; kingdom Metazoa; phylum Chordata; class Mammalia; order Tubulidentata; family Orycteropodidae; genus Orycteropus; species Orycteropus afer. Next base: position 2,583,905 of record NW_006921677.1, read on the forward strand.
GTGTATTAATTTTTAAGAGATCTGGAGTAAAAGGGAAGAGGAACTTATCCTAGACTCTTTATGGAACAATCTCGCACTCTTTTCCTACTCCAAAACCAAAAACCAAACTCACTGCCGTCAAGTTGATTCAACTCACAGCAACCCCTCCTTGGGTATCCGAGGCAGTATCTCTGTGGAAGCAGATTGCCCAATTTTCCTTCCAAGGGCTGGCTGGTGGGTTTGAACCACCAGCCTTCTGGTTAGCAGTCAAATGCCTTAGGTACTATGCCACCAGAACGCCTTTTCCCAGTATCACCTTTTCAATGCTGCTTTTTTCTTAGTTAAAAAAAAAAAAAAAAAAGTCACTGCCATTGAGTCGCCACCAACTCACAGCAACCCCCATTGGGTTTCCAAGGCTATAAATCTTTACCGAAGTAGATTGCCCCATTTTCCTTCTTTGGAGTGGCTGGTGGGTTTGAACTGCTGACCTTCTGGTTAGCAGTCAAGTGTCCTACCTACTACGCCACCAGAGCTCCTAAGTAAAAAGTAAGTATATTAATTTTTGTAAAGAGCTGGTTAAGAAAAAAAAAAAGCCACAAGAAACAAGAAATAAATTCATTTAGCTTTTTTTTTTCAAGAGCTTGTTTTACATTCAATGTAACACGTACATTTAGTTTCATTCCCCGTTTACCATGTCCAACCCTAAAACAGTCTCCTCCCTTCCCTACCCTGTGACCCTCCTCCTGTGCCCCTCATATTTATGTACTCTTATTTGTCCTGCATTTCCTCAGTAATGTTGGTCCTCTGGTGTCCCATGGTCTACTGCTCTAAGGGATGTATTACCATAGCGTATGTGGGTGTGTCATCCTGGGTTGAGTGGTCTGCATGTACATTCTGTTAACTATTGGGCTGAGAGCCCGCCCCTGGGGGTGCATTTTATTCCAGGCGCAGAATGTATTCCAGGGTCATCGTATTGGGAGTATTGCCAGATTTCATCTGACCAGAATATCTGGTCATTACTGAGTTTTTGGATTTTGTTCCATGTTTTCCCTCCTACTCTATCCAGGATCTCCAGATTTGATCCTTTCCTAGTTGGTTGGCATTGGTAGCTGGCCACCATCTAGTTCTTCTGGTCTTGAGGGCTATCATGTCCTAGGGCTGATAGCTTCTAAATGCCCTTGCTTCATTTATCTTTTTGCAAACTGTTGCTTCTTTTTTTTTTTTAAAAAAAAAAAAAAAGGTAATCATATTTTACCCTTTTTATCTATCTGGTGCAATGGTTATGCACTTGGCTGCTAACCAAATGGTTGGCAGTTCAAACTTACCAGCTACTTCACAGGAAAAAACTGAGGCAATCTGCTTCCACGAAGATTTACAGACTTGGAAACCCTATGGGGCAGTTCTACTCTGTCCCACAGGATCACTATGAGTCAAAATTAACCTGAATTAATTTGATGACAATGAGTTTTGTTAGCGGGTTTACGGAAGAAATATAAACATATTATTTATTCAAGAGTGTATTACCCTGCAAGGTTAATTGTCTAAAAAAATTTCAGACTCTCAAAAGATAATCATTTACATAACCCAAACATCTGTTTTTAAAAATCCACGTGCTTTTGCATTTGAGAACCTTTATCATTTTCCTTTTACTTTACACAGAATTATAACAACATAGAAGGGGTATGTGTCTATCTGTTATGTGAGCAGTGAAAGTAAATAAGGTCCTAATGGGGTGCATTAAAGCAGCCCTAAAAAGGCAGGTATTTTTATCCTCGCTTTTCCAAATGAAAACTGAGGTTGAGGGGGTCACCAGCAATAAGTGGTGGGGAAATAGAAGTGAGCCCAAGTCTCTTGGGTTCCAAAGAAGAAAAAGGTTTTTTAACGCAATTGCAAAATGCTTATAAAAGGCATTAGAGAAAAAAAATGGATACAATATCATCGAACCAAACCAAACTCACTGCATTCAAGTTGATTCTGACTCATACTGACCCCTCCTTGGGTTTCTGAGGCAGCATCTCTACGGAAGTAGATTACCCACCCAGTCTTCCTTCTGAGGAGTGGCCAGCCTTCTGGGTTAGCAGTCAAATGCCTTGGGCACTATGCCACCAGAGCTCCCAATAAAATATCATAGTATAATTTCAACGAGGTAAAAGAATATATGAGAAGAAATAAACTAGAAGGAAATAAAATGATAAAAGTATCTGAGGAATAAGGTTCAGAGTAAATTTTTGTTTGCTGCTTTATACTTGCATTCAATTTCTCAAATTCTTATGGTCAGTATTTATCACAGCTATAAACAGAAACAAATATGATTTTTAAAAGAAAGGTTTTTAGCTGTGTAACTATCCCAGACAAGTAAAAGTCAGAGCAAACAGTTTTACACATCTCAGTGAATCATCAAGAAGAAGCTGAATCTTATATAAAAGATTCTGCATTAGGAAACAAAAAAGCACATCATAGATTTGCTGAAGGAGCTCTAGTAGCATAGTGCCTAAGGCATTTGACTGCTAACCAGAAGGCTGGCAGTTCCAACCCACCAGCACTCCTCAGAAGGAAGGTGGGACAATCTATTTTTGTAGTGATACTGCCTCAGAAATCCAAGGAGGGGTTGCTATGAGTCTGATACAACTCGACGACAGTGAGTTGAGATTTGCTGAATTTCAAAACCAGAAGGGACTTGAGAGATTCAGGTCCAACCCCTTCACAAATGGGCAAACTGGGCCTAAAAGGTTAAGGACACACCAAACTAGTAAGTTGCTTTTGACTCTATCATACTAGAAAGATTTCAGTCAGATATGGTTAAAATTTAAAAAGTGTAAACATTTAACATGGTAAGCTTCAATTCTTGGGGGTAAAAATCTCATGCATACAATTCACTTTATTTCCCAATAATGTCAATAAATGAGCCATTTCTTATTATTTCTGCATGACTGTAAAATTAAATGGACGTGACTACCATTTCCCCAGGAGCTCTGGTAGCATTGTGGCTAAGGCACTTGACTGCTAACCAGAAAGCTGGTGGTTCATATCCACCAGCCACTCCTCGGAAGGAAGATGGGGCAATCTACTTCCGTAGTGATACTGCCTCGGAAACCCAAGGAGAGGTCGCTATGAGTCGAGTCCGACTCAACGGCACATAACAACAACAACAACAACAACCATTTCCCCACTGCCTTTACAATTTCACTACATCTTACTTCCCCTTTCCTGCCAGAGTAAGTCTGCTCATCCTCCACGGTTTGTGTCTGTGTTCCTCGTAAGGGCTTAGAACAGCATCTGAGCTTTCCTCAGTGCCCTTTGCCATGCTAGACGCTGTTGTTGTTGTTGTTAGATGCTGTCAAGTCAGTTCCGACTCACACAGATCCTATGCACACAGAACGAAAACCTGTCCGGTCTTGTGCCACTCTCACAATCGTTGCTATGTTTGAGCTCACTGATGCAGCCACTGCGTCAATCCATCTCCTTAAGCTTAAACCTTCTTCCTCTTTTTTGGGATAAAGGCAGAAAATCATTTGTTTGGATGTCAGCTCACCCTTTTCCTTTTCTTGGCAAAAGTGGATCTATGGATGCTAAAAGAGACGTCTGAGTTTTGTGATTCTGTTCTATGACCTTTGTGGCAAGGAGAGAGTGTAAGCATATTTTGCCCTCCTCCCCCATACACACTTGCTCTTTTCTTACTGCTAGTACATGTGTAACACATGAATCATGGCAGCAGTTTGACTTCATGGTTCAGTTATACATGTAACATGCTTACCAATATCAAGCATTATAGTATTTGTCCGCAAAGACATGAGGGGTAGCTTAGGCATTCTCAAGAATTCTACCTCTGAATTTTGAGCATCTAAGTATTATTCTTATCGATAAATGCAACTGATGCTGGCCATGAGCCACATATCATGCTAAAGATTTTACAGGCATTAACTTATTTAATCTTCACAGCAATAATGATTTAAGGTCTATTATTAGACCCACTTACTGTCCCTGGGCAGTGCAAATGGTTTGCATTTGACTACTAATGTTAGTTACTGGTTCATACGCACTAAGCAATACAGCGGGAGGCAAGCCTGGTGATTACTCCTGTAAAGACTGCAGCCAAAAAAAACCCTATGGAGCAGTTCTACTCTGTAATAACGGGTGCTGTGAATCGGAACTGACTCCATGTCAACTGGTTTGGGGGGTTTTTTTGTTGTTGTTTTTACCTGAGGAGAGGTAAAATCCCTGGCAGTTTTCTCTCAGCTACTAACCAAAAGGTTAGTGACTCAAAAGCACCCAGTAGCACCACAGAAGAAAGGCCTGAAGAGGTGTTTTTGTAAGATTACAGCCAAGAAGACCTCATGGAACACAATTCTACTCTGAAGCACATGGAGTCACCATGAGACATAATCAATGGCAAGAGGTTTGGTTTGGGTTTGTTTGTTTGTTTTTTAAACTAAGGAGGAAATCCCAAGATGGGCCCCCCAGAGCACCTCTGAAGAGAGGTATGGAGATCTGCTTCTGAAAACTCAGCCAGTGAAAGTCCTATGGAGCGCTTCTGTCTTCTGCACACACCAGCACTGTGATGAGAAGGAATCGACTGGATGGAAAACTGAGTTGCTTTGTTTATTTTTAATCTAAGGAGAATCAGAAAATCACACAGGGGTATCTCAAAGCATTCTTTTAATAAATTCAGCTGCTATTCTACAACAGGGAACAGTAAGGAATTCATGAGCCATTGTTTGGAGGTTTACAACAGAGCTAGAAATCTACCCTAACCAAGGTAATTTAATAACTTCCCCCAAAGAAATTTCCAGATCTAAAATCTTTCACCAGAGAATTCTACCAAATGTTTAAATAAGAATTAACACCAATTTTACACAATCTCTTTCAGAAGACAGAAAAGAGGGGGACACCTACCTAATTTGTCTTATGAGACTACAATTACTCCCCCATTGGGTATCTGAGGGAGTAAATCTTTACAGAATAAGATTGCTCAGTCTGCGGAGTGGCTGGTGGGGTTTGAACCACCAACCTTTTGATTAATAGTCAGATATGTTAGGCACTGTGCTACCAGAGCTCCTTACTAAAACCAAAAGACATTACAAAAAAGAAAATTTCAAACTAATATCCCTTATAAATAAAAAAAAAAAAAAAAATCCTTAATAAAATGTTGTTGTTGTTATGTGCCGTCGAGTTGGACCTGACTCCTCCGTGGGCTTCTGAGGCGGTATCACTACAGAAGTAGATTGCCCAACCTTTCTTCTGAGGAGTGGCTGGTGGGTTTGAACTGTCTACCTTCTGGTTAGCAGTCAAGTGCCTTAGGCACTATGCTACCAGAGCTCCCTAATAAAATATTAGCAAATGGAATTCAGCAGTAAACCCACTGCCATCAAGTTGATTCCAACTCACAGAGAGCCTTTAGGACAAAATAAAGCTGCCCCATAGGGTTTCCAAGGCTGTAAATCTTTATAGCAAGAGACTGCCTCAGCTTTCTCTCATGAAGTGACTGATGGTTCCAAACTGTTAACCTTTTGGTAAGCAGCCCAATGCTTTAACCACTACACTACCAGAGCACAAAAGAGAGGGAAAAAAACACTTCCATCAAGTTGATTCCTATTCATAGCAACCCTCATTGGGTTTCCAAGGCTCTAAAAATTTACAGAAATAGATTGCCTCATCTTCCTCCTATGGAGCAGCTGGTGGGTCTGAACTACTAACTTTCCAGTTAGTAGCCAAATGCTTTACCCACCATGCCACCAAAGCTCCTTCACCAGAGCACTTAATTTTCAGCATAAATGTTCTGTTAAAACATAATTAAAATAAACAAACGACAGAAGATAATTTAGGTAACTGAGATCTCCTAAAAATTAAATATTTATGCTCAAAAACAACAACAACAAGAAAAACCCAAAAACTCATTTCCGCTGAGTCAATTACGACTCATAGCAACCCTCCACAGGGTTTCCAAGACTATAAATCTTTATGGAAGCAGACTGCCTTATTTTCCTTCCATGGAGCAGCTGCTGGGTTCGAATTGCTGACCTTCTGATTGGCAGTCAAATGCTTTAATCACTGTGCCACCAGAGCTCCTATACTCATCAAAAGACTTTACCAAAGGAGTAAAAAAATAACTGCCCCCCTGCAAAAAAAAAAAAAAAAAAACACCAAACACACTGCCATCAAATCAATTCCAACTCACAGCAACCCCCACTGGGTTTCCAAGGCAGTAAATCTTTACAGAAGTAAAGATCTACTTCCACGGAGTAGCTGGTGGGTTTGAACTGCCAACCTTCTGGTTAGGAGTCAAAAGCCTTAGGTACTATGCCACCAGAGCTCCTTTAAAACAGAATATACAAACTAGGGAAAAAATCTTTGACAATGACCTATTCAACAACAGTTTAATCTCTAAAATGTATAGAAAACTTCAACAACACAACAAAAAGATAAACAACTGTGGTAGTGAAGTTCATGTGTCAACATGACTGGGCCTGGTTGAGTGGCTGGGCAGCTGGATGTAGTTAATCCTCATAGTAAGACTAGTAATTAACTCCATGGTGGAATCTATTGGAGCAACTGAGTAGCTGCTTTAGGGATGTGGTCTGCTTCCTGAATGTAAGAAACAACTTTGGGAATGATCTCTAGCTTATGGCATGCTTGAACTCTGTATATAACCAAGTCGTTGTTCAGCAGCCTACCAATCTGCCAATCTTGGGACCCTCAATGGACTTGAATCAAGGGCCTGCCATGTTGTTTGGTAACATTGAGACTGCACCTTTTTACTTGTCAACCTTGGGCTTGTCAGCCTCAGCAGCCAGCAGCCGTCTGAGTGAAGAAAAGCCTCCAGCTTCAGTGGACCTGGAACAGGAGGCAGGGCTGAAGCCCAAGGTTGAGAGGCTTTCCCCCAGACCCTAGAGATTGACATTTTGAACTCAGGCTTAAAGCCTCCAAATTGTAAGAGAATAAACTCCTATTTGTTAATACCATCCCATTTGTGGTATATTCCTGTCAGAGCAACACTAGGTAACCAAAACAACAACCAATCAAAAAAGGGGAAAAGGCATGAACAGACACTTCACCAAAGAGGACATCCAAGCAGCCAACAAATACATGATACACGAAAAAATGCTCACGATCATTAGTCATTAGAGAGACGTAAATCAAAACTACAATGAGATACCATCTTACTCCTATGAAAGAAAGCAACAAATGCTGGTGCAGCTGTGGGGAGATTGGAACTTTATATACTTGAGGGAACTGTAAATAGTACCACCACTATAGAAAATGGTATGGTGCTTCCTCAAAAAGCTAGAAATAGAGATATTTTTATGATCTGGCAATCCCAAATACAAGAGATACAACAGCAGTGACACAAATAGACATCTGCCTGTCAATGCTCACCGCAGCATTATTCACACTAGCAAAAAGATGGGAACAACCTAAAACAACCCATCAACAGATGAATGTATAAACAAACTGTGGTACATTCATACCATGGAATACTCTGAAGCTATAAAGAATAATGAGGAGTATGCAAATCATCTCATAACATGGATGACTCTGGATGATATTATACCGAGTGAAGTAAGTCAATCACAAAGGGGCAAATGTTGTATGGTCTCGCTATTTTAAAAAGTCAGGAATAGATACACACATAGGAAGAAACATTCTTTGATGGTTACCAGGAATGGAAAGGGGAATCACTTTCTACACTGTTGTTGTTGTTGTTATGTGCCATCGAGTCGGACCCAACTCCTAGCAAACCCTCCTTGGGTTTCCGAGGCAGTATCACTAGGGAAGTAGATTGCCCCATCTTCCTTCTGAGGAGTGGCTGGTGGGTTTGAACCACTAGCTTTCTGGTTAACAGTCAAGTGCCTTAGGCACTATGCTACC
>NW_006921677.1:2591929-2593223 GCF_000298275.1 Orycteropus afer afer
GTATATAATGTATATATACATATATGTTGTGTTGTTGTTGTTGTGTACTGTCGAGTCAGACCCGACTCATAGTGACCTCTCCTTGGGTTTCCGAGGCAGTATCACCATGGAAGTAGATTGCTCCATCTTCCTCCCGAGGAGTGGCTGGTGGGTTTGAACTGCCAGCCTTCTGGTTAGCAGTCAAGTGCCTTAGGCACTATGCTACCAGCTTATTATTTTGGTGATGGGAAAGACACTACCAAATAAAGATGAAGTCCATACAACTTAAGCAAAGTAAATGAAGACACTAAGAAGTACACAAGAAAAACAGGCAATTTTAATAAATGCTACACCATACTTAATTTTGCAACAACAGTAATAACATGCAAAAAATATGTATATGAGTAAATAGTGTATGCATATATGTCTATAGGAAAGTATATGTAAGTATATGTGAGTGTATCACACATATACAAAAAAAAAACCCAAAACCAAACCATAGTCTCATGGGATAACTTAGTCAATTGGCATAACATAATTCATAAAGATATTGTTCTACACTCTGGTTTGGTGAATAATGTCTGGGGCTTGCAAGTGACCTCCTAAGACACAACTTTTGGTCTCTGTCTGGAGTAAAAGAGAATTAAGGAAACCAAAGACTCAAGAGAGAAACTAGTCCACAGGATTAATAGCCCACAAACTCTTCTAATCTAAGCTCAGATCTACATGGTGGCTGGTTATCACTACCACCATTCTGATTAGAAACACCATAGAAGGACCTGGTTAGAATGGGAGAGAAATGTAGAAAACTCAAATTCAACAACAACAAAAAAAAAAGCCAGACTTACTAGACCAAGAGAGACTAGAGGAATCTCCAAGACTATTGCCCTAAGATACCTTTTTAACCTAAAACTGAAATCACTCCTGGAGGTCACCTTTCAGCCAAATAATAGATTGGTTTATAAAATAAACATTAGCACCTGCAAGTAAGGTATCCCTCAAACAATTAACTATATGAGACCAAACAGTCAACATTTACGCAAAAGCAAAGATCAGAAGGCAAGGAGGGGAAGGGAAGCTAGATCGATGGAAACAGAACAAACAGAAAGGAAACAATGAAAATGCAGACACAATGAAAATTATAACCAATGTCATGGAACAATGTGTATGAAAATTGTTAAATGAGAACTTAATTCACTATGTAAACTATCACCTAAGAAAAAATTATTTTGAGTTCCGGCAAGATGGCGGACTAGGCAGAAGGATTGCACAGACCCTCTTCAACAAAGAAAAGGGAAACCAATTAACACAGACA
>NW_006921677.1:2597377-2611522 GCF_000298275.1 Orycteropus afer afer
CACAGAAAAGCTACAGCTAATATGATGCTTAATGATTAAAAGCTGAATGCACTTCCCCTAAGATCAGGAACAATGCAAAAATGCACATATCCTCTCACCACTTTCATTCAACATAGTGCTGGAAGTTCTAGTCAGTGTAATAAGGCAGGAAAAGGAACAAATGGCAGATAGATCACAAAGAAAGAAGTAAAACTGTCCCTATTTGCAAAAAACATGATTGTCTATGTAGAAAATCCCAAGGAATCAACAACAACAAAAACTCATAAAACTAATGAGTGAGTTGAACAAGTTAGCAATATCCCAGAAAGAAAAAAAGATGTATTTCCATATACTATCAATGGGCAGGTGGACATCAAAATTAAAAATGCAATACCATTTACAGTTGCTCAAAGAAATGAAATGCTTAGTTATAAATTGAAAAATACAGGATTTTATGTTGAAAACTATATAACACTGATGAAAGAAATAAAAAATCTAGATAAAAAGAGAGACATATATTCATGGATTAGAAAATTCAGCATTGTAAAGATAATGCTTCTTGTCAAATTGATATACAGGTTTTAACACAGTTCCTATCAAAATCCCAGCAAGGCTCTGAAGACATAGAAAAGATTATTTTAAAATTCATATGAAAAGGCAAAGGAACTAGAATACTTAAAACAATTTTGAACAAAAATAATAATAAAGTGGGAGAAAGCTGTCTACTTGATTTCAGGACTTAATACACAGAGTAATCAAGACTGTATGGTACTGATGAAGGGATAGACACTTTGATCAAGGGAATCAAATAAAATAGAAAAATCCACTGCCATCAAGCCAATTCCAACTCACATAGATCCCATATGACAGGTAAGAACTACCCCATAGGGTTCCCAGGCTTTAAATATTTACAGAAGCAGGCTGCCATGTATTTCTCCCATGGAATGGCTAGTGGATTTAAACCACCCAAATTCTTAACCACTGTTCCACCAAAACCAAACTCATTGCCATCAAGTCAATTTAGACTCACAGTGATCCTATAGGAGAGAGTAGAGCTGCTCCACAGAATTTCCAAAGAAGTAATCTTTATGGAAGATGACTGCCATGTCTTTCTCCAATGGAGTGGCTGGTGGGTTTAAACCGTCAATCTACTGGTTAGCAGCCAAGTGCTTAACCACTATACCACTCAACCAAAAATCAAATCCACTGCCAGCGAGTCGCTTCTGACCCAGAGTAACCCTGTAGGACACAGCAGAACTGTCCCATAGGGTTTCTAATGTTGTTAATCTTTACAGAAGCAGACTGCCACATCTTTCTCCCATGGAGTGGCTGGTGGGATTAAACCACTGACCTTTCAGTTAGTAACCATATGCTTTAACTACTCCATTACCAAAGGGACTCACAAAAATACACCCCAGTGAATTTTCACAAAGGTAAAAAAGAAAATCAATGGAGGAAGAAAGACTTTCATCAAAGGTGCTGGAGCAATTGAACATCCATAGGTAACAAAATAAACCTCAGGCTAGACCTCCCATCTTATGAAAAATTAACTCAAAAGAGATGACAAACTTAGTGTTCCTAAACTTGATGCCAAAAGTTATGATCCATAAAAGGGAAAACTGATAAACTGGAGTTCATCAATATTTAAAACTTTGACTCTGCAAATGGCGCTATTGAAAGGGGTCAAAAGACAACTGCACTGCTACTCTAAGGTTATGTGTTGGGCTGAGTCTTATCTTATTTCACTTTCACAACAAGCCTGTGAAACAGGCTGGATGTTTACCATTCCCATTATTTCACTGATAAGAAAACAAATTACAGGTGTAATCTGCTTTTCAAAAGTTCACTTTATGCCACTTTGCTTTTACAAAAGACCTACATCAGTACCCACTCTTACTAGTGGAAAGAAATCCAAAGAGGATTTTTGCTTTCACAAAAAAAAGGCAAAAAGTGAAACTAGTGTCCAACATTTAGTTTGCAGTAAGCCATTAAAAAGGCAGCATGCACCCTGAGTAGCATCCCTAAGCTCCTTCTCCAAGAACTGCACTCACAGTATCTCAGCAACAAGTTGTCATAGCTTTGAACTGTGTCTGGTTAGCAGTCAAATGCCTTAGGCCAGAGCTCCCTCATTAACCCATAGAAATCAGGATTTACAACACATCACAAATGGAGGAAAATTATTTAAGATCACATGATGGGGGGGCAACTATATCATTACATAACTGCCAGACCACATTATTACACAACTGGCAAAGCAGTGAGAATCATGGTCTAGCCCAGTTGATGTATATTGGGGTGGGGGTGGGGGGCCTGCACATAATTTAATTCATGACACTGTGTGTATCAGAGTAGAACTGTGCTCCAAGAGTTTTCGATGGTTGATTTTTTGGAAGTAGATCACCCAGCTTTTCTTACGAAGTACCTCTGGTGGACTCAAACTACAACTTCTCATCTATTGACTGTACACACCACCAGACACTCTTTCTGATTCCCAGTCTGGTAATTCTCGTCTAACCAGCCTCCTCTGTTTACTGGCTTGCAACAGGAACTGTGCCCTTCCATCTCTTAAACTGATGAATAGCCTCATATTAAGGCCTGCTTTCCCCAACAAGGTTATAGCCTTTCTACGGTAGGAGTTTTGAGTTTCCTCACTTGATTCCTTTCTCTCTGGCCCTCCCTCAGGAGCTCTAGTGGCATAGTTCCTAAGGTGTTTGACTGCTAACCAGGAGGCTGGCAGTTCAAATCCACCAGCCACTCCTTGGAAGGAAGGTTGCACAATCTACTCCCATAGAGATACCGCCTGGGAAACCCAAGGAGGGCTCGCCATGACTCAGGTCCAACTCAACTGGCAGTGAGTTTGGTTTTGGTTTGGTTGGCCCTCCTTCAACAGCCTGTTACCTGCAGAGATTTGCCAAGTTAACTCTGTTCATTCACATTCTTAAATTAAGCAAAAATTCAGAGAGAAGCAGAAGGCAACACATTAAGAAGCAGAAAGAAAAAGTAATAGGTACAAAGTGAGGAAGAGAATGAAAAATAAATAAAAAGACCAATAAATAATTGCAATAACAGAAAAGAGTTTATATTCAAGTAGCAACTATTCTTGAGAATGTCAAATATGACCAGACCTAGTAAAAAGTATAATCATTCTTGGAATTGTGATGTAAAGAAAGGAAAGAAAAAAATCATTCTGAAAACAGCTACATTGTATTGGTTTCATTCAAAGCATCCCTAGAAACAGAAAGTCACACTTCGAAAGTGAAAAGGAGATTCCTGCCTTTGAATTAATAATAAAAAAGTCCTTGACATAAGAGCACAGTATAAATATACCCTAAGAAACGAAAGCTGAAAATGAATCACTTCCCTTTTGATGTTTTATTGTTTTGGTTTTGTTTTTTAAGCCCTTAAAATTTTATATTCATGTATGTGTAGTTTTAATGCTAAAAGTAAGGACAGGACAAAATTCTCAAGTCAATAGCAGTCTGTTTCCACAATGCAGCCTTCCACTTCAACAGTCAGCCCAGCTGCGCCTTCACTGAGGGCCATGGGGGGTTATAACTAATTCATGAGGACAGAAAAATTACATAGCATTCCCTTTTCCCTGTTACACCCAAATCCCCTTTTCAGACAGAGGGAGACAACATAATAACCTCGTGGCATCGTGCCAATCTGCCAGCTAGTCTTCTCTAGCCTCAAAGCCTTTGTGGGAGGAAAAAATCCAAATCCATAATGAGAGCTCACATCAGAATCATATTACCGCCTTCTTCACGCTATATGTCACTTTTTTTTTTTTTTATACCGCAAAGAGAATGAATTTCTAGTAAAGAAAATCCATAAGCAGATCCTTGTTCCTCTTCCCTTTTCGGTCACTCATAGTAAGTATAAATATGATTGACTTAGACTTTGCAGCATGGAAGTCTACTGTCAAGGAAATCCCTGCCAATACTAGTCAGTTTCTCACGGTAAAAGCCATCACTTTCAAAAATAACTACTCCTTAGGACAGTAGCCAGGATGAGTGTATGTATCACTTACTGGATACACTGTGATTTTATCTTTTTATCTGTAACAGTTAATATATTTGCTTCATTATTCAACTTTGGGGCACCAAAGATTATTTTCTATATACTTCTTAACCTGTTAAATAATTACACTGATGTGAGATTTCTCTATGGTATCGAAGTTAAAGAAAAACAAACAAATATGTGCTTTTATTAAACAAGTATGAATAAGAAGGCTGAAAAATATTCTAGAAAAAGGAAAAAATGTAAATTTATTTAAAGGCTGTGAAAAAAAATATTTTATCTAGCTCAAAAGTTTTATAATAGAAGGGGGGATAATCAGAAAGGGGGGAAAGAAAACTAACATCATTTATAAATTATCTTAAAGTGATACTGACCTCAAAGCAATGTGCCAAGTGAATGCTCAGTAAGGTAATAAAACCAATGTGGTTTTAATGGGACAGGCACATTAGTCCAATCCAAAATATTCAATGTTTTACCACATTCCAGATACATTAATGATCAAATAAAAAGGCACTGACAAAGAAAGACAAGCAAATGAACACACTGAGCCCCTAGAGTGTCCTTTGACTAATGCAAGGTTCAGGAGGCTGAGGTTATGCATCAGCTCTGCCACCAACATGCTGTGGCCACCTCTGAGCACCAGTTTCCTCAGATGTGAAATTAGGGGATTAAACTAGATATTCTCTTAAGGTTATCTTCCCACTCAAAATTTCCATGTGGTAAAGAAACTGCTAAAGAAACCAAGGGAAATACCCAAAATGTACTAGGGGTCTAGTCCTTTGTAATATTATGAAATTAAAAGAATAAAATTTGTCTTTCACATTCTAATATTCCTTTTCTTTTATGAGGAGACCTGGAAAATTACTTTTCAGGAGACATTTCTGTATCTAAAGCTTAAGCATAATTACATTTATAAAACTTAAAATATAAACTTGTTTCTCATATTAAAGAGATTTTCATTTTGTGGTGCTAAAATTCAACAGAAGAAAGAGATTAGCTCAGTAAAATGACTGATCAATATATACCTACTACTGGATATTTATTAGGAGAAACACATGGGCAGAAGCATATAAATATTAAATGGACATATATATTACACATAAATAATATAAAAACACTCAAACAAAAGTTTCATAATTTATATCCAAACAACAATGTATTCTGCTCAGCTAGTCTTAAGTAAAACAATGAAAATCAGATGAAAGATTGGCTAAAAAGTTCAAGGTTTCAATCAAAGGCTAGCAGTTACGTGAAAATTCCAGTCATTATAAAATTGAAGGAATTCCCATTTTTAGGGTTTACTGTGTATCAGACACTCCTACGTGCTTTTACATAATTTCATTCAATCATCTCAATAGTATTCTTCTTCTCATTTTACAGATAAGGAAACTGAAGCTAAGAAAAATAAAAATATTTGTCCAAAGTAAAATAGCAAGTAAAGGAGCCAGGACTCCAACCCAGATCATTTCCCCGAATTCTGATACTCTTTCTTCAGACAATCAGTAATAATTTAAACCAATAAAAATATGCCAAATGACTCCAATATTTAAATGACTGATATAGCAAGAGGATTCTTACACTGTCATATTCTCTCCACAATATTCCCTTCCCTATCTTTTGTTGGTGCCATTCCTCAACAGGAGAAAAGTCATCATAATTTTTCCCAGACACAGAGTGAAATACTTTATGAACCCCCAATTACTCCTTCCAACAAACTCACAATGTAGATATTACTATATGCGTTTCACAGATGTGAAGAAAGAGGATCATAAAAGAAGTAGGTAAGGTCACAACACACACCTGGTAAGTGGGGTAGCCGGGATTCTAACCCAGCCTATGGGATGCCAAAGTCTGAGCTTGAGACTGTGTTGTTAGGATTATTTTTCAAGAAAATGCTCACGGTTTTACTGGATTCTGCAGTAAGAGGAGCACATGCCAAAACTCAAAGGAATGACAGGTCAGCCAACAAAAACAAAATTAGAAGTACAACACTGGTTTCTAAACCATTTGCCAGCTAGATCAGAGAAACTTCAAAAGTTAGAGGAATAACGGATTGTAGCTATAACTCAAAGACTGTTTAACACACCAACACACACAGAAAAGACACCTAAGTATGAACAATTTCACTTACAAGATCAAGGATGAAAGGCTAGGGGAAAAAAGAAAAACATCATAAATTCTAAATTTGACTGCTAGCCAGAAGGCTGGCGATTCAAACCCACCAGCTACTCCTCGGGAGGAAGATTCGGTGATCTACTTCCATACAGATACTGCCTCAGAAACCCAAGAGGGGTTGCTATGAGTCGGATCCAACTCAATGGAAGTCAGTTTGGTGTTTCTGTTTTTAAAAAAACACAAAATAATGTTACCCTACACATAGACTCGACAGCAGTGAGTTTGGTTTTTTGGTGACATAGTTATGCTAAATGATCCAAAAACAACCAAATAAATTATATTTCTTCTTAAATTGTATTAAAACTTCTAATACCCTTTATCCTCAATTCTGATGGGTATTAATAAAGCATGCTGTCCAGTCGATTCCAACTCATGGTGAGCCCATGTGTTTCACATCAGTACTGCACTTCATAGAATTTTCAATGGCTGTGATCTTTTGGAAGTAGATCTCCAGGTCTTTCTTCTGAGGCATCTCTGGGTGGATTCAAATGGCCAACCTGTCAGTTAGCAGCCATGCACATCAACTGTTTGCACCACACAAAAGACACTTAACTCAGATGACAAACCAACCAAACCCACGGCCATTGAGTCGATCCCAACTCACAGCGACCCTATAGGACAAAGCAGAACTGCCTAATAGGGTTTCTAAGGTTATACCTTTATAGAAGCAGACTGTCTCATCTTTCTCCCACAGAGCAGCTGGTAGGTTAGAACCACCGACCTTTTGCTTAGAAGCTCACTGTCTTACCCACTGCACCACCCGAGCTCCTTATTCAGATAACAGTTAACCCTTAAACTCTAAATTTCACCCCTTAATCCTCTTCTTTGTTGAGCAGTAATTACCAAATACTTTAATGCACTAAGGTTGTTATTATGTGGTGAATCTATTTCAAAAGTGACAAATTCTTGTGCAATTCAAACAGTTATCCCCTATTGTATCCACTTGGTAATTTCTGATTTTCAGCCACCGAATGACCAGATGATCCACGTCCTTTCTTTTCCCAATTCTTCCCTACCCGTGTCTTTAAAAATAAATAAAACCATGAAATTCACTGTGGCTAAATTTGAAACACTGT
The DNA here is from genome assembly GCF_000298275.1 of Orycteropus afer afer. Classification (NCBI taxonomy): domain Eukaryota; kingdom Metazoa; phylum Chordata; class Mammalia; order Tubulidentata; family Orycteropodidae; genus Orycteropus; species Orycteropus afer. Next base: position 2,604,628 of record NW_006921677.1, read on the forward strand.
GGAAGTTATAGTGACCCCCTCCTTGGGTTTCCAAGGCAGTCTCTCTACCGAATTAGATTGCTCAATCTTCCTTCCGAGGAGTGGCTGGTGGGTTTGAACGCCAGCCTTCTGGTTAGCAGTCAAATGCCTTAGGCACTATGCTACCCAAAGCTCCCTACTCACCCACCCCCCACTGATGAAACTGAGAGATGTAGGGACTTGGCTAAGATCACACAGCTCAGGTATAACAGAGCCAGGGTAAAGACAAGTGGGCCATGCAGAATCTTCTCTGTTCCAAAGCTGTATTTTAATTTCAGGCTAAAACTGTTACTGATGATTATGATTACAACCTATGATTACTGAACTGTAATTAAATACTCTAGGCTATTTCCTGGGTTTTTCAAAGGTATTTTCTTGGATTTTTCAATTCACTCATTCACCAGGCATTTATTAACACCTGCTCCAGTAGTAATAGAGATAATCTTTTCTTGGGCTATTGTAAAACCCACCACCAATGAGTCGATTCCAACTCACAGCTACCCACATCAGGTTTCCAAGGATATAAATCTTTGTGGAATCAGACTGCCTCATGTTCCTGCTGTGGAGTGGCTGGTGGACTCAAACCACCTACCTTTTGGTTAGCAGCCCAATGCCTTAGCTACAGTGCCACCAGAGTTTCTTTGGGTTATAATAAGAATCCCCAATTGGCTTCTCCATCTCCATCCAACACAGTACATATTTCCACTTTAATCTTTCTAGAGTACCTGTGCTTGAAAAATTTCCCCAATCTTCATGCCTGGAATGGAAACAAACTCTTCACATTGACTTTCAAGGCCTTCCTCAATATGATCCTGTAAAAATGGTGACCCCCTGTACTTTCACAAAGTGGGAGAAAGATCAAGATCAACAACCCAAGGCTGATTCCTATAAGGGGGAGGTTAGACATGCCTCCATCCTCCAAACTTTTTACAAATTCTGAAACTAACTATTCCTCCCACAGCACTCTCAACTTCTCTGCTGGGTTCAATAATTCATTGTGACGGCCACACATAACTCACAGACAATACTCACCATTATAGGGTTTGTTAGGGGAAGTAACAGGTTACAATTCAGGATCAGAAATGACTCAGGATACACTTCTTCTTCAATCAGGACCACCTCTTTTCAGCTGTGCCTTCAGGCATGCCTCTATCTGGGCCCTTGGCCTCTCTCTGGCCCTTGGCCACTTGGCTCCTAAGTTTCTGCCCTGCAAGGGCAAGTGGTACAAAGCTCTTTTAGCTCTGTCAATAAGTGCCCACCACTAAGCCTCAGCCCAGAGGCACTCAGCTCTAGCTCTATAGGTCAGCAAACCTAGTTCCACCAAGTGCCCAGAGGCCCCTCACTCTGCCAACAAGCCTACTGCCAAAAAGCATTTACAGCTTTCTCTACCCATGGGCCAGAAGAGCAGGAGTGCCCACAGCACTGTCTCCCACCAGTTGCCTGGTCCCGCCACCTCTGCTGCCACTGTTTGTCTGCTACTACTTCTCACCATCTCTCTAGTGTCATGGGTCTTTGTCTCCTGGGTTGAGAAGGTTTCCCAGCAAACAGACTCTGAGTCCAAAGGACACACTCTGTTCCCATCTCTTCTTTTTGGTGGTATTCATGTCCTCTCTTCCTGCCTCTGGGATGGCTCAATTTAAGCCTAGTGGGAGGGCAAACCTGACCAACCCCCTCATTAGGGTTCCATATACTTTATTTGCATGGCCCCACCCCCACAAGGGTCCCATATGCTTTTTACACATTACTAGCAAGCCATCCAATCCACTTGGTGGGCTATGTATACCTCACGTGCATAGTTCCACTCAATCATCTGGAGGGAGTTAAGCTATCAGGGTTATATTAAGTAATTCACTGTATTGCAGATCCTAATCTGCCTGCACAGCTTTATTTCCTACTTCTCTCTTACATATGCCCCACACTTCTGCCACACTACTCCCATTTGTCTTTTTCTGATGCTGTTCCCACTTCTTGGAATATTCCTTCTCCATCTCCACATATCCAGGTTGTTTCCTTACCCATGACCTCCTTCTGATCCTCACCACCTGAACTAATACCTTCTGCCTCTAACTCCCATTATACTTTGCTTCTCCCTAATCACATTTCCCTTATCCTATTGTGTGTGTGTGTCCCACTACTAGATGGAAACTCAAGGAGAGCCAAGACTACGTCCTACTTAACAGCTGCATTTCAGTTCAGCAAGCACTGACTGAGCACTTACTATATGCAGAACATGCATGGCTCTGGGGACATGCCAATGTGTTCTAAAAACTTCTCACAAAGAATTCAGAGGATGGATCAGCAATAAGATACAGATGCATAGATGTATGAGTACAAATACATAACCCTCAACCCTTACCAGTGCAATTTCCAACATCAAATTCAAATTCTTAACTCAATCAGACAGTCCTGAATTTAACAGATTTTCCCTTGAGTAAGCAAGCCATTGAGAGGTTACAGTATGAAGAAGGAACACCTGGTTGCTTGGCTATTGCTCGGCTGAGTGATACCTTCCTCCAAATTATTTTCTGCACAAGATTATCCCAAGATATTTTAATTAGCAGATCCAACGGCTTCTAATGAATTCATCAAGTTTCTTTCAAGAGAGAATATGCCTCACCACTCAGAGACCAGTTAGATCACTAACGCCTGGAGGAAGACTGCTAAAAATACATTATTTATCAGCTGAAAGTACATGGCAAGGTCTCAAAGCAAACAAAAAAAAAAGTGAGGAAAAATTATGTTGACTAAACATAAATTTGATTACTTCTCAAATTGTTTAGGTTAGAAAGAACATACTTGTGCCTCTCCCTGAGAATGATGCCCAAGGACTGTGCTGCCCTAAAGTAGGCTCTGGGTAAAATTTTTGCTACGACTTACTCACTAAATAGGAAATGAAAAAGTCATCCTGTGTAAAAATTAAAATATCAATGTAATAAACAGATGTGGCACTTTAAAAATGGAAATGACAGTTATAATAAACGAAACCAAACTCACTGCCATCAAGTCGATTCAACTCATAGCGACCCCTTCTTGGGTTTCTGAGGCTGTATCTCTACAGAGGCAGATTGCCCAATTTTCCTTCCAAGGAGTGGTTGGTGGGTTTGTACTGCCAGCCTTCTGGTTAGCAGTCAAATGCCTCAGGCACTACGTTAATTAATATGGCTCTCCGAGCCACGGTCTTTGGGACTCTCATCAGATGACTAGTTAGAATTATGTAAATGTAATGTGCTTTGTGGCTCACCCAGGGGACTGGATAGCTTGTTAATAATGTATCCTTATGAGGGTGGGACCATGCAAATAATGTCTATGGAACTCTAACATGGGGATTGGTCAATTTTGCCATCTTGCTAGGCTTAAAATGAGCCATCCCAGAGGTGGAAATGGGGGGCAGGGAGATCTCACTACCACCAAGACAGAGAAGAGCCCTGTGTCCTTGAACTGGAGATCCCTGCACTGAGATAATGGCAAAGAGATGGCAGCAGCAGAGGCAATAGAACCAAGAGACCCGCAGAGACAGACAGCAGGCCTGCTGACACACAGAGGGAGAAAGCTGAGAGTGCCTTTGGGCAAGAGGCTTGCTGGCAGAGTGGGGTACACCTATTGGCAGAGCTGAAAGAGCTTTGTTAACACTTGCCAGAACAGGGCAGAGGCCAGACCAAGAGGCTGAGGGCCAAAAAAGCCCAAGGGCACGGCCAAGAGGAAGCTGTCCTAATCAAAAGAATTAAATCCTGAGTATTCCTGAACCTGAATTATGATGTGTTACTTCCCTAATAAACCCCGTAACCATGAGTATTATCTGTGAGCTCTGTGTGGCCAGTGCAACGAATTATCAAATCTAGCAGAGTAGTGAGTGCAGTGGAAGGGACGCTGGTGTCAGAATTGGTTTTTTTTTTTTAAAAAAAAAAAAAAAAAAAAAGTAAGTTTGGAGGGTGGCAGTATTTCTGACTTTCACCCCATCTGAGGAAAAATCATCCCAAATCTTCCATTTCACTCACATTTTAGTATTACCTTAACGTTCTTTTCCTCTTATAACAAGGAGCTGAACTCATACAAGCTATTGTTAACTTTGTTGTTGTTGTTATTTGCCGTTGAGTCGGCCTCGACTCTTAGCGACCCCTCCTTGGGCTTCCGAGGCAGTTATCACTACGGAAGTAGGATTGCCCAACCTTCCTTGTTGTTGTTGTTGTTATGTGCCGTCGAGTTGGCCCCGACTCATAGTGACCCCTCCTTGGGTTTCCGAGGCAGTATCACTACGGAAGTAGGATTGCCCAACCTTCCTTCCGAGGAGTGGCTGGTGGGTTTGAACCGCCAGCCTTCTGGTTAGCAGGCAAGTGTCTTAGCCACTATGCTACCAGAGCTTAAGCACAGTCAACTACTAAAGCATTAGTCCCTGGGTAGTGGAAGTGCTTAAGCATTCGATCACTAGCTGAAAGATTGATGGTTCAAACCCAACCAGAGGTGTGTAGAAAGACATGTCTGGTGATCTTCTGAAATTCACAGACATGAAAACCTATGAAGCAGTTCTACTCTGCACACATAAGGTTTCCATGAGTCAGAACAGATACAACTAACAACAAGTCAAAAGATAATATAAAGAAGGATTTCCTAACATACAGCATCTGCTCAAGATTTTTGTTTTGTTTTGTTTTGCTAAAATATTCTAAAATACTTCCTCAAGTTATTCCATATAAGTTTAAAGATACATAACATAGATACTTAACTTCCATGATAACGAAATCACTATTAACTTAGACAAAATTCTACCTTAGTCAAAGATGGAAAAAAAAAAAAAAAAAAAACCAACTGTAAATCTCCCAGCACATTATCCCAATAATGAAAATAGTTTTATTATAATTCTAATAAACATTGAGGGGAACAGAAGCCTCTGCCCCAAGGAATTGGAAATGAGGGACTTAAAATCAGAAATGCTATAAAATCTAAATACAATGGATCAGAACCTAGCTATGCAAAGTCACATGAAAAAAGACAGTATTTCATAAGAAGACCAAGACTACACCAGTTATAGCCAAGCTTAGACCAGAACTGGGAGCTCTGGTAGCACAGTGGCTAAGGCACTTGACTGCTAACCAGAAGGCTCACGGTTCAAACCCACCAGCCACTCCTCGGAAGGAAGATGGGGCAATCTACTTCTGTAGTGATACTGCCTCGGGAACCCAACGAGGGGTTGCTATGAGTCGGGTCTGACTCAACAGCACATAACAACAGACCAGAACCTATCCTCTCTTAATTTCTTAGAAATCTTCATAGTATAAATTATCCATTTGCTCTCCTGCACTGCATTTAACTCTTCCTCATCCATATTTAAACATGCTCAACTCATTCTCGTTTTTAAAGGGAGGAAATACTTTCCTTTGATCCAGTATCTCCACCCCAAAACTACTTCCAGCTATCAACCTAATATCCTCCAGAAACCTCCTGATAGAGTATACAAGCTTTTCTCACTGCCTGCTCACTCCTTAGCCCATCCCAGCCTGGCTCTTTCATTATGCTACCAAAACAGGCCTCCCTGTGGTTACCACGGCCTGTGGTGTGGTTAAGTCCAATCCTCACTGTGAGCTGAGAGCAGCATTAGTCTGTGCTCACCATTCCACTTTTCTTGAAGCACACTCTTCCACAGCCTAACATGACAGTGTACTTGTCAGTTTTCTTCTAACAACTTCTCAGTTTCCATCACAGACTCATCTGCCTCTTTGTACACCATTAAATGTTGTCTCTAGCTGTCATGGAGTACGCTCCTAACTCATGGTGACCCTACTCATAATAGAACAAAAGGCTGCCTGATCCCGTGCCATCCCCACGATTGGCTGCACTCTGAACCCTTGTAATCCACAGAGCTTTCAACTAGCTGATTTTCACAAGCAGATCACCAGACCTTTCTTCCTAGTCCATTTTAGTTTGGAAACTAGGCTGACACCTGTTCGGCAACAGAGCAACACACAATCTACCACTGACTGAAGGGGGGTTGTCTGCACATGAGGTGTGTTGGCCAGTAACTGAACCTGGGTCTCTGACAGGGAAGGTGAGAATTCTACCACTGAACCATCATTGTCCCCATTAAATGTTAGAGGTCCTCAAACGACATTTGTACACCTCCTACCTGACTCACTTAACATACTCTCTTCTTGGTAAACTCACCTATACAAGATGACTCAGAATTATACCTTAATTCTGATTCTGATTTATATAATTAATTATTCTAGATCTCTTCTGTGCTCAAAACCAATCTACCCATCTGCCTACAGGACCTGTCCATTTAGCTGTCTCAAAGGCAATTCATATTCAAATATATCCCTGACCTCGCCAACTTGGTTTCTGCTCAACTCTTCTCTAAAATACCTGATACTATCCCCCCACTGCAAAAACCAGAAAACATCTCCCTTACCCCATGTATCCAACACATCTCTAAAGCAAGGTGTCGATGTTACCACCTAAATATCTTTCAAACACATTCTCTTCTATTCATTTCCATTATCTTTCACCAGCACTGTAGCTCATCTCCAAATAACCAATATAAATTGTTTCAATCCATTCTCCGCAGGAGCAAACCAATTATAGCCACATCTGTCCCTCTCTCTCTCTTTCTCTCTCTCTCTCTCTCACACACACATCTCTGCCTAAAACCCTTCAATGGTTTCCAACTGCTCTTAGTAGAAATACCAAAATTATTAATATAGCCTACAAAGTCTTGCTGAATCTGGCCCCTTTCTACTTCTCAAGGCTTGTTCTATAACACTCTCCCTCCCTCTCACCGCCTGTTCCAGCCAGACTGGCTTTCCTTCATTTCCTGGATGGCAGCTGTGGCATAGTAAATTACTTTGTGTGGCTTTTCTACCCATAAGTCTTTGTAAACTCCAAG
>NW_006921677.1:2612377-2641922 GCF_000298275.1 Orycteropus afer afer
GGGTTTGAACCGCCAGCCATCTGGTTACCAGTCAAGTGACTTAGCCAGAGCTCCTAATCTTAGTGATATAAAACACCTGGTTTAATCTGATTACCACCCCTATCCCCCACTAGACTATAAACAACAGCAGCGACAGCATCTATTTCTGTTCAACATTTTAACACAATGCCTATCATACAGTAAGTCCATAAATATCTGTTGGATGAATAAAGAATAAATACAATCTGGCATTTATGTATAAGCCATAGTGCTATAGGTTTTAGATGTATTATTTCAGTTAATTCCTACTCAACACTTCTGGGAAGATTCTATAATACCCATTTTAAAATGAAGAAACTGAAGGTTAGAGGAGCTGTGTAACTTACCTGTTACAAACTGGTAAGGGGCAGGATCCACAGAATCAAACCCCACTTCTGTCTGATTTCACACCCCACATTCTTACTATCCTGCTTCAAATCCTCTTTTCTCAGGAATCCTTTAGTTAATTCTACTATACTTCCACTATACAGTCAACCACCAGCAACCCAGAAGACATTAGAAAAGGAAAATGTCATTTCGGGGTCCCCCCCCCAAAAAAAAGGAAAACAAAAATATCGTCTTTAGCTTAGTCATTCCATTGCAAAGGCAAACCTTAGCTATACATCTAGCAAGTGCAGTGGCTTTATTCTGAGGACCATCTCCACCGCTAGGAATTTCCAGGGTAGACCAAGCACATTTAGCCCTAAATTCTAAAGACATGGGCAAAGAATACTACACAAAGAACAATGCAATTTATTTTAGAAGTCATTTTAAATTTGCCTTTTGATTGTACCCTTGATGGCACAGATGGAAAACTACAACATGAGAGCTATGAAGGAAGTATTTTCAGCACAAAGAAGATGCATGCCACTCACTGGGAAAATGCTCGTAACATACAAAACCCACGTGTGCTGGCACTACTGTGACCCCTACTCACATCTTTATTCCTTGTCCACTTTTAAAAATCCACTTCACTGGATAATAATTTACATTCAATTAAATGCAATTATTTTAAACATATATTTCCATCCATTCTGGCCAAGTTATACATCCATTTCAATGAGTTTTGACTTATTTTCTACTACATGATATTGAATATTTCCATAACCCCAAAAATGTCCTTGTTCCCCTTCCCAGTCCATCACTCACCCTCACTCCTGCCCACATTTGCTTCTTTGCCACTATAACCTGTATTTGTCTTTTGTGTTGACTTTGTTGGGTGTCATCAAGTCAGCTGTGACTTATAGCAACCCCACATGACTGACTAGAAGGGTTCCATAGTGATCTGTGGCATAGTGACTAAGGCATTTGACTGCTAACCAGAAGGCCGGTGGTTCAAACCAGCCAAGAAGAATGGGCAATCTACTTCCGTAGAGATACTGCCTCAGAAACCCAAGGAGGGGTCAATGGTGAGTTGGGACCAACTCAATGGCAGTGAGGGTTTTTTTTTTTTTTTTTTTTGGTACAGTGATTTCCTGGCTATAATCTGTACGGAAGCACACTGTCAGGTCTTTCTCCCATGAAGCCTCTGGGTGGGCTCAAACCACCAACTTTTAGCTTAGCAACTAAGCACCTCACCATTGCTCCAGAGCGCCTTTTGTCTTCTGCAGACTTTCATTTAAGTGGATACACCTAAGTATTCCTTTCCCAGTTTTATTTATGCTTTTTACCCATTCTGCACGGTTTTGTAAATGTTGATAGAATGTTTGCAGCTCTTCTATTTGATGCAGGAATCTACTCAATGTCAGTGATTCACAAGGGGCAGTGAGGCTGGCTCAAACCACACTTACACAAGGGTGCACACACACACCTACCAACAATACATCTGCATGCCTACACACACACACAGTGAAAACACTAGAGCAAACTGCAGTCAGCCCCTGGTACCCAAAGTAGGCCAAGCTCAAAGAAAGATCATTTGGTCAATCATTTGATTGACAGTGAATGAGATTTCCCCTTTGACACTGGCTACTACAAAACTGAGAAGCAAACTCATGAGTAGTCCTTAGACAGAGCTCGGGTCTCTGAGGAATTATGTTCTAATTCTTTAGCAGTCAAATGCCTTAGGCACTATGCCACAGATCACTATGGGACCCTTCTATTCAGTCATGTGGGGTTGCTGTAAGTCACAACTGACTTGATGGCACCCAAAATGTTAAGCCACGTTTCACAGGAATCAGACTGACTACATCTGTGGCAAAAGGCAATGGAAAAGCTCAGTATCTTCAGACAAAACAAGGCCGGGAGCTGACTGTGGAACAGACCATCAACTGCTCATATGCAGTTTCAAGTTGAAGTTGAAGACAATTAAAACAAGTCTATGAGAGCCAAAATATAACCTTGATGATATCCCTCCTGAATTTAGAGATCATCTAAAGAACAGATTCAATGCACTGAACACCAGTGACTGAAAAGCAGAGGAATGGTGGGATGACATCAAGAACATCATCCATGTAGAAAACAAAAGGTCATTAAAAAGACAGGAAAGAAAGTAAAGATCAAAATGGATGTGAGAAGAGACTCTGAAACTTGCACCTGAATGGAGAATAACTAAAGCAAATGGAAGAAATAACAAAATAAAAAAGCTGAAAAGAAGATTCAAAGAGCAGCTCGAGAAAACAAAGTCAATTATTATAATAAAGTATGCAAAGACCTGGAGTTAAAAAACCAAAAGGGAAGAACACACTCGGCATTTCTCAAGCTGAAAGAACTGAAGAACAAATTTAAGCCTCGAGTTGCAATACTGAAAGATTCTATGGGCAAAATATTGAATAATGTAGGAAACATCAAAATAAGATAGACAGAATACACAGAATCACTGTATCAAGAAGAATTGGTCAATGTTCATCTATTTCAGGAAGTGGCGTATGATCAAGGACCAATGATACTGAAGGAAGAAGTCAAAGCTGCACTGAGGAAAGTGGCAAAAAGCAAAGCTCCAGGAATTGACAGAATACCCAGGGAGGTATTTCAACAAATGAATGCCGCACTGGAGGCACTCATTCAGCTATGCCAAGAGATTTGGAAGACAGCTACCTGGCCAACTGACTGGAAGAGATCCATATTTGTACCCACTGCAAAAAAAAAAAAAAAAAAATTGATCCCACAGAATGTGGAAACTGTCAAACAATATCATTAATATCACACCGAAATAAAATCTTACTGAAGATAATTCAAAAACGGATGCAGCAGTATACTGACAGAGAACTTCCACAAATGCAAGCTGGCTTCAGAAGAGAACGTGGAATGAGGGATCTCATTGCTGATGTCAGATAGATCTTGGCTCAAAGCAAAGAATACCAGAAAGATGTTTACTTTTGTTTTATTGACTATGTAAAAGTATTTGACTGTTTGAATCATAACAAATTATGGATAACATTGAGAAGAATGGGAATTCCTGAATGGTTAATTGTATTCAAGAGGAATGTGTACATAGACCAGGAGGCTGTTGTTAGACCAGAATTAGGGGACATCGTATGGTTTAAAATAAAGAAGGGAGTGCATCAGGGTTGTATCCTTTCACCATACTTATTCAATCTATATGCTGAGCAAATAATCTGAGAAGCTGGACTACAGGAAGAAGAATGTAGCATCAATATTGGAGGAAGACTCATGAACAACCTGCAATACACTGACAACACAACTTTGCTTGCTGAAAGTGAGGATGACTTGAAGCACTTATTGTTGAAGACTGAAGAATACAGTCTGCAGTATGGATTACATCTCAATATAAAGAAAACAAAAATCCTCACAACTGGACCAATAAGCAACATCATGATATACGGAGAAAAGATTCAAGTTGTCAAAGACTTCATATTACTTGATTGTACAATCAACACCAATGGCAGCAGCAATCAAGATATCAGATGATGTATATAGCACTGGGCAAACTGGCTGCAAAAGACCTCTTTCTTTCAAGTGTGAAGAGCAAAAATACCTCCTTGAAGACTAAAGTGCACCTGACACAGCCATGGTATTTTCAATTGCCTCATATGCATGTGAGACCTGGACAATGAATAAGGAAGACCGAAGAAGAGTTGATGCTTTTGAGCTGTGGTGTTGGCAAAGAATGCTGAAAGTACCATGGACTGTTAAAACAACTAACAAATCTGTCCTGGAAGAGGTACAGCCATAATGGTCCTTGGAAGCAAGAATGGCCAGACTTCGTCTCGCCTACTTTTTCATGTTGTCAGAAGGGACCGTTCCCTGGAGAAGGATATCATGCTTGGTAAGGTGGAGGATCAATGCAAAAGAGGAAGACCCTCAATGAGATGGACTCACACAGTGGCTGCAGCGATGGACTCAGGTATATATAGCTGGGATTGTGGAACTGGCACAGGACAGGGTAAGTGTTTTGTTCAACTGTACATAGGTTTGCTATGAGTCAGAGACAACTCAACGGCACCTAAGAACAACAACAACATTTCTCTCCCATTTTATGTTGTTTCCTTCCACTTTGAATTGATATGATATCTTACCAAATACGCATGTGTGTGTGAGAGAGAGAGAGAGAGAGAGAAACAGGAAAGTATGTTTTGCTTCCTCAAACAGACGCTAAACCTATAAGGGCAGGAATTATGACTTAAACATTGTGTATTCTTCTGCATCTATCAAAGGGCTAGTCTCCACACTGGATAAAATACTCATAATTTATTCCTAATGCAGAGGTTCCTGACCCTGGTACACATTAGACTCACTAGGTAGCATAGTGGCTAAGACACTTGACTGCTAACCAGAGGGATGGCGGTTCAAACCCACCAGCCAGTCCTCGGAAGGAAGACGGGGCAATCTACTTCTGTAGTGATACTGCTTTGGAAACTCAAGGAGGGGTCGCTATGAGTCGGGTTTGACTCTATGGCACATAACAACAACAACAAGCAAAGTTGTTAAAATGCTGGTGTGCCTGGGTGCTACTCCTAAAGCTTCATATTCAATTAGTCTAGGATGAGGCTCCAGCACCGTATATTGTAAAAGCCCCTCAGGGTGCTATACACAGTCAAGCTATGATTTAAGACCAAATAGATGCCACAATCTCTAATCCATGCCACATTTCTTCATTCTAACATTTTATCGCCTCAGTCGATGCAGGGTACAACATTCATTCAACCTCAAGTGCTCTGGAGCACTTAGTGATGCCACTTTAGGAGATTTTTTCAATAATCCTTAATAAATTAGTAATAGGGTCTGGTACACTTAATTACTAATTTAAAGCCCCCAAATATTAAGAGGATCTTATTTCTGCTTGGCATTAGACACAAACGTACTTTTAAAGAGTGCACCAATGTGTCCTAGAAAATGTTTCTACAACTGTAGTTCCATTCATCTGAGCCAAGGCAGGAAGCCTCAGATGCACAATGGCTTCTCCTCATCATAATTCAATCTCGTAATAATGAATGGACCTCGAAGCCTATTGTGATGCACGCTGGGGATGATATTTAGCTCCCTTCTCAGCACAAATCTGCAAAGTCTTTACTGTCTCGGAGTGCTTGCCTATGCAGAAATGCTAATTCAGACTACTGCATCAGGGTGAGAGGGTTTCCAGAAAGCTTTCTGGCCTCAAGTTAACATTTTATTTTTGAGACAAAGGGTACCAAAAATATGGATACAGGCTTTAAAGCCAGTGAAATCATTGGTTCAGCATCAGAGAATTTCCAAGTAACAGAAGATTTAATATAGCACAGTGTTAAAGAATTTTGAACAGCATTTAAAAAATGTAATATACACAATCCTGCCATCTTAAGCAGAGCTTCTTAAACAGCATTTTGCCTGTTCTTGAAGTCCATGGAATGTTCAGTGATTGCGTTAAAGTGATAGGGCTACTGAGGGACGCTGGACTATTTGCACCAATGATACGTGGAGTTTGAACTGTGATGTCTGATTTCTTTTGAGGTCTCTGTTTGTATTTGCATAGTTTTTCTGCCTCTTTCTTCACTACCAGGCCTCCCTAATAACCTACTGCCAGCTAGGAAACAGGTCAACACAGTAGCCTGTTTGTAGAGAATGTTTTAGAGGAAAGGCCTAACTGCCACTCTCATTTTGTACGTACATGCACACATACACAAACACGCCTGGGTATATGCATGTGCTGGGGTGGCAAAGGGTGGAGAGGAGCCAGGGCTTTATTTGAAGGAGGACCCAGGTGGCAGAAGACTGCTCAGGCTGCCTGATGCTCTTGCCTACCCACCCCCCTAGAGCCAAGGGTCTGTCTCCCCCCGGGTCTGCAGACCCCTCCTCCAGGGACTTCCTGGCAGTATAGAGATGGGGAAAGTGGCATGTCCAATTGTGGGCATCAGCAAAGTCACTAATTAGGGATAATTTTTTTTTTAAGTTTCCAGTTTTTGATTACAAAAGCAATATATACATATAAATTTAAAAATTAAACCATGGAAAGGTCCTCCATGATGCCACACTCCCTCCATCCAAGGATACTACTGCTCACCAACTATTAAAATAAACTTTTCCAGTTCATTCATGTCCTTCTTTTCTCTCATTCCCACTCTCTCTCAATAAAGTTCTACACAAACACTGGATCATTGTTACCTTATTCTTCTTAAGTGAGCCTCATTCATGTAACTTACATGTTGTTGTTGTTGTTGTTGTTGTTGTTGTTGTTATGTGCCGTCAAGTCGGCCCCGACTCATAGCGACCCCTCCATAGGAGAACTTAAAATCGGCAGCTCTTGGTGTGTGTAAACAAAACAGTCTGAAAGCAGAGCCTTCATTCCATTTCAAAGTATTGACATAAATCTAGAAATCATGTTGGATTTTAAAGCTGCCTTTCTAACAGCAGTTCCTCTAACCTTGATGTTGACCTTAACCTTGATGCTGACCATATACCCTAAAGGAGACATTCTTCCCACACCAAGGTCTGGCAGGTGCAAGGTATTACAATCTATTAGCATAGAGTCTTTCTACTGTGGTCAGACAGATGCAAGACGTGATAACTTATACCCGAAGGGCTGATGCACACAGTATTGATAAATCTTTACAATGAAGCCCCCAGAAACAGACATGATTGAGAAAACAATTTTCATAGCAGGTTACCTGAGAAACCTGTCCTGTCACTGTCGTGTGACTATCCTGTAATAAACTGAAGAGCACTTATGCTTGCACTTATGCACTCTTGACCAATCATGTAATCCCACATATAAGTCATCCACCTATTTGACTGCTAACCAGAAGGTCAACGGTTCAAACCCACCAGCTGCTCTGCAGGAAGAACATGAGGCAATCTACTTCCATAAAGATTTACAGCCTTGGAAACCCAGTGAGGGTTGCTATGAGTTGGAATTGACTCACTGGCAGTGGGTTTATCCCTGCTAAATCCCCACTTTTAGATATCCTGCCTTTGACTTCCCTGTCTTTCAGCCAATTATGATTTTCTAACTTGTAGTCTTTGCTCCAACTGTACAAAAATGTTTTCTTCCTCATGGTCCAGTGGAGTGGCCATCCTCACTCTATGAATTTGGATGTCTTCCCTGTCTCAACCATCTCTATTCCTCAATAAACCTCTTGCTTTTACTTAAGCAGACTCCATGATGTTGCTTTACAGCACTTCTCTTGGGTACCTTTTCATATTACTACTTTATAAGCCCTATATGCTATCCCATTCTATAAATGTATCATAATTTTTTTAACCAGTCTCCTATTAAAGAGTTATTATAAACAACGCTGGGATGACTGCCCTAGACCTTTGCATATGTGCACGAGTATTTCTAGATAAAATTCCTTGGAGAGGAAATTGCTAGATCAAAGGGTATGAATAAATTTAAAGAGATACTGCCAAGTTGCTTTCCCAACAGTTGTACCCATTTGCAAGATGTGAATTTTGAATCTAATACTTTACCAATGCAATAATCTTTAGGCCTATCCAAGGTGCCTGGCCAAAAACAGGAGACAGAATAATAAATCGTCAAATAAAATGGATGACATCACTAAGTGCTATGAGAACTGTGACCGCAAAGCCATTCCTGTTTGGGTTAAATCCAAAGGGAGGGAGGAGGGCAGTAGCACCCACATTCACCTGGCAATTTCTGCATCAGAGGAACTGTTGCACGGCCCCACCTGTGGCCGGGAGCATGGCTGCACATGTTCAGAAGCAGAAGTGAGATTTTGATGGCCAGTCGTGAGAACATAGCACCCCTCCTCAAGGGAACCCCACATATATGTCATCTGAGGTCCCAGCCATTTCACTGGGCTGGGAGAAGCATACTGGAGTTAGAAACCACTCTGTGACTCTTGTTTGTTTTGACAGCCAATGCGGTAAGTCTTACTTGTACTTACACTTCCCATGCTGGTGCAGCTGGAGGGCAATGGGAACCAAAAATATTGCTCAAGAACTATACTTAAACAAGTCCTTACGCAAAGGCTTAAGGGATTTTCTAACAACATATATATAACATATGAGTTTTAAACTGGGCTACGAGTCTGTTCCAAACAATTCAGTCATGGCCCATGGAAACAAGGGCAGCTTACACACTATATAGCAACCAAATCTCTTGCACATTGGATTTAGACCCGAGTAGGAAACAGGCAGCCGTGCCCTGCTCAAAGATGGTGGCCAACCACGCAACTCTAAATCTACATCAGTAAGCTGCCATGTTGGAGTGGGGCACTGCTGTCTATTTCCTACTTGGGTCAAAATCCAATCTGCAAGAGATTTGGTTGCTATGCAACATGAACGCTGCCCTTGTTTCTGTGGGCCATGACTGAACCATTTAGAACAAGTTTGAAGTCCTGATTTTAAAGTAGGAATTCTGTTACATTTATTATGCCTGCCAGGCACACTTTAGGGCATCGGTTGTCAGTTAAACTCTGGTCACACCATTTGAGATATGCGGGACTCTGGGCAAGCACTTGATGATACCACATGTACCTTACTGAGTTGATTCTGTGAGCACCAAATGAGATAATGAATGAGAAAGGACTGTAAGCCACGAGGCACTGCAGAAATGCAAAGGGCTAGCTATTACAACAATTATATAACTAACACTTGAGAGCTGACCATGGGCCAAGTGCTGTTCATGTTCTGCATAGAATAACGCATTCAATCCTCACAACCATCTGTGAAGTAGGTATGACTACTACCCTTTGGCAGCTAAGGAAATGGGGACACTTTGATTCTAGGCAACTTACCTAAGTCCCTGAAAACCAAACCCACTGCCATCCAGTGGATTCCGACTCAAAGCGATCCCCACTGGGATTCTAAGGCGGTAAATCTATACAGAAGCAGATTACTTCATCTTCCTTCCACAGAGTGGCTGGTGGATTTGAACCACTGACCTTCTGGTTAGCAGTCAAATGCCTTAGGCACTGTGCTACCAGAGCTCCTTCACCCAAGTCCCCGAACAAATACACTGCCCTCGAGTCGGATCTGACTCACAGCAACCCTTCCTTGGGTTTCTGAGGCGATATCACTATGGAAGTAGATTG
Source organism: Orycteropus afer afer (assembly GCF_000298275.1). Taxonomy (NCBI): domain Eukaryota; kingdom Metazoa; phylum Chordata; class Mammalia; order Tubulidentata; family Orycteropodidae; genus Orycteropus; species Orycteropus afer. The sequence goes on from NW_006921677.1 coordinate 2,621,827, forward strand.
CCCAACCTTCCTTCCAAGGAGTGACTGGTGGGTTGAATCGCCAGCCTCTGGTTAGCAGTCAAATGCCTTAGGCACTACGCCACCAGAGCTCCCACCCAAGTTCCCAGAGCCTTTAAATAGCCAGGCCAGGATGTAAACGAACCCTGGGTAGTTTGACTTCAGAAGAAGGCGCTTCACTCTGTGCCATCTAGTTACTAGCACGGGACTTACGTTCCCCCGGCCTCCATTTCTCTATTCATATGCTGAGGGGGTTGACTTAGATACCATCTCAATGGCTCTTCTGTAACCCTCGTGTTCTACCCTATGACTTCTATTAGGTGACTGAATAGGTGACCTTTGGATAACTGTAGTCTTACTAGGACTTCAGAAAAAGCAAATCTGTGAATTTTTCAAAGGTCTGTGTCTATGAGATGGTGCTGCTATTTTTAATCATTTACCTAATCTAGCTATGATCAGTAACCCAAGGAATTAAGGTAGGACAAAGTTCTTTTTGGACAAAAAGGTTCCTTGCATGGTTCTTCCAAAACCTAGTCATCAAAACCAGACATAGATGTTAGCCACCACTGAACGGAAAAACAGTCCTTAATAAAATGTTAGCTTACAGTATACCAAAATAGCCTGCTGGTTATTGCCAGCACCCTCAAGGCACATAGCTCCCCCCAAAAAAAGGCGGCTCTTTCAGTTGGAAATTATTAAATAGATGAAAGACGACTATATATAGAATGCTGAAATGAATTAAAGGGGCAAACATCACACAGATTCAACCCCATCAGAGGAGGACCAGCAGTCTTATTTTAAGGAGACTGAGGGAGGTGGGGCATTTAGTGCACAAAACATGCTTGAAATAGAAATTCACAAACCAAGGGATTTTTCAGCCCCATTAATTAAGGCACTAAATGCTGCTGGTTTAATACACCTCACAAAATCTGAAGTTAGTCTTAAAGATTGCAAATAAAGCAAAGCAAGTGTTATTTTCTTTTGCTTGTAGGGAAAAAAAAAAAATTTATAAGGTCCCTTTCTCTAAGTTAGGCAAATGAGTCAATCTTTTTCGAAGATAAATAGAAAAAGAATATTTGCAGAAGATAAATAAATATCTTAATACTTAACTAGACCTTAAAAATATTTCACCTTAAATAGTAAAGTTCTCTTGTCCTTTAGCTCTTAAAGGAACAAAAAAATCCTTGGTTTCCTCAAAATAGAATAAAGATTAAGAAGTCTTTCTTCTTGGTCCCATCTATTACAAACCAGAACTAATTGATTAAATGTAAACATAAAATAGTATATTTCAACTTTTTAAATAAAAACCATAGAGACAGACAGCCTGCCATTGAGTCAACTCTTACTCTTGGTGACATTATATACAAAAGAATGAAAAGCTGTCTGGTCTTGTATCATCTTCGTAATCACTGCCATGTTCAAGTCCAGCCTTGTGGCTACCATGCCAGTCCATCTCACTGATGGTCTGCCTCTCCCTTGCTGGCCCTCTAACCCACTGCTGTCAAGTTGATTCCAACTCATAGAGATCCTGTAGGACAGAGTAGAAGTAATCCACAGGGTTTCCAAGGCTACCAATCTCTACAGTAGCAGACTGCCACATCTTTCTCCCACAGAGTGGCTGGCAGGCTTGAGCCACCAACCTTTCAGTTAGCAGCCAAGTGCTTAACCACTGTACCACCAGGACTCCTCTTAAAAGAAAAAAACAAAAAAAGAAGTACTGAACCCACTGCCATCAGCCAACTCCAGGGCTCCTCTAAAAATAACAAATCCAAACCACTGCTGTTAGTCAATTACAACTCACAGCCACTCTATTGGACAGAGTAGAAATGTTCCACAGGGTTTCCAAGACTGTAAATCTTTACAGAAGCAGACTGCCACAACTATCTCCCATGGAACAGCTGGTAGGTTCAAACTGCTGACTTTTCAATTACCAGCCAAATGCTTAATCACTGTACCACTTTTAAAGCTCCTCTACTTCATCAAAAATTATATCCTCCTCTCAGGATTGATCCTTCCTGATGACATGTCCAAAGTAAGCAAGTTGGACAATTTCTGTTGTTATCCACCTGGTTTTCATTGACTGCTTTTCAGAAACAGATGACCAGACCTTTCTTCCTAGTCTGTCTTAGTCTGGAAGTTCTGCTAAAACCATCATGAGTGACCCTGCTGATATTTGAAACACCAATGGCATAGCTTCTGGCATCATAGCAACATGCAAGCCACCACAATATAACAAACTGACAGAAAGGTGATGAATAATAACCATAATCAGTATTATTTTCTGAACATTTATTATTTGCCAAGTATCTTGCTACTTGCATTTAATCTTCTCAAGTAGCCATAAACTGGGTCTTATAAGATAACAAGACTCAGATTAAGGCAATTAAGAAACTTGTTCGAAGTCAAATTACCTAAGTGTTGAAGCCAGGACCCCAGATCTAATTCTAAATCCAATGCTTTTTTCAAAACACAAAATAAAATGCCTATACAAAAGTGTGGGTGAAAACCACAGGAAGGGGCTAGCCCATCATGGGGACAGCTAGACCAGATGTAAAGAAAATTCCAGAGAACAGAAATAGCAAGAAATACAGTATAGTACTTAAGAGAACAGACTCTGGAGTCAGATTGTCAGCATTCAAATTCTGGTTCCTCAATTTTGCAACTGAAAGACCTTAACAGCTCTGTACCTCAGATTTCCCATCTGCAAAACAGGGATAATATGAATATATATCTCATTAAGACTGTTATGACCAGTGAGATGAAATATACTAAAGACTCAGATAGTAGTTACTGTATTCTTGTTTGCAACTGTTAAGAAAAATGTCTGAAGGGAATGCAGAATGACTTAATTCAGACCCAACAGGCTGCTATGTGAACAAAGGCAGAAAACAGAAAAGAAGTCTTGGAAGCAAACAGGATGAGCTGTAAGGAATGGCATCTGCAATGAGAATGAATGACTCTGCTCAGGAAAATGGAGGAGGTGGGAAGTTAACCATCCTAGAAGAAAAGTTCAGTACAGATTCCAGATTAGTGGAGTTTAGGAAGATGTCAGGCACCTGAGTGAGAATACCCAGGTGATTCTGAAAAGAAAGCCAAGGGGACAGTAAAACTGGGTCCTTTTAGGGGGGTGGGGGGAACCTGGTCTGGTACATACCAGAAGGAAGATGAAAGAAAATAACTTGGCCTTAGACCACAGGTGAGAAAATGAAAGCACAATAGCAAGATTTGTCTGAGAAATGATCAGAGGTACTAAAATAGGCAGGGAAAGTAACACCTGGACAGGACTGGAAGACACTGGTCACATAACCCTGTGTCAAGCTGAGGAATGAAAGGCCAAAATTCAGGTTTACTGCAATTAAAGTAAGCAGCAGCCCAAATGACTACACGTTATATTAAATATTAATTGTGCCTTTGAACAGTGTAGAAACAGGTAATATATCCAGAAAAGAGAAAGTGGCAAAAGGCCCATGAAGCCAGGAATGCTAACCTGCAAAAGAAATTCACACTTGGCCACAGAAAGGTGACCTATGAAAAGTCCTGAATGAAAGGGTGGAATATTATGGACTGAATTGTGTCCCCAAATAATAACTGCTGTAAATCCTAACCTCTATAGCTGTGATTATAACCCATTTATGAATGGCTTGTCTTATGGTTTATGAGGCAGAATCAATGCAGGGTGTATCCTGAGTAGATCTCTTTTGAGATATAAAGAGATGAAACAAGCAAGCTAATGAGCAGAGATGGGGAGTGACGCCAAGACACATGAAGATCATCCAGGAGCAGAAGCAGAAGACATAAGGACCTTCCTTCAGAGCCAACTAAGAGAGAAGGCCTTCCCCTAGAGCTGGCACCCTAAATTCAGACTTCTAACCTGTTTCTTTTATGGTAGCATTAGTGCCTAAAGCACTTGACTGCTAACCAGAAGGCTAGCGGTTCAAACCCACCAGCCACTCCTCGGAAGGAAGATGGGGCAATCTACTTCCGTAGTGATAACTGCTTCGGAAACCCAAAGAGGGGTCGCTATGAGCCGGGTCCGACTCGACGGCACATAACAACAACAACCTGTTTCTTAAAGCCAAAAAATGAGAAGAAGAAGAAAAGAAAAAGCCCTGAATGGCTTCTCCCAGAGGAAGCCTGCTGCAAGGCATGCAGCTGAATCCCCACTCCCAGCCAGGTCCTCTAGACCTTGACCTGCATCCAATATCTTGCCCCAGAGCAGAGAGTAGGCATCAGCATGGGGCATGCAGCCTTATTCAGTCAAACAACAGACCTATCAATTCCACTGGCTGTGCTATTAAGAAATAAATGGAAATATGGAAATTTACATTTGACCCTGACACACTCAAATGTGGCTTAAAATGCTACAGGATTTGATTCTGATTTAGTAAACAATAACACATCTTTCACCTCAGTCAGCCAAAGATGTAGTTCAAATAAGATTTTGAAATTAGAATTCAAACTCACTTCCATCTAGACTCAGAATTAACAGTTAAAAACTATTCTCCATTCACATTCAGATTAGGTTTGATGAGCACAACTGCCAAAAGAAAGCATCTGTTTTTGCAGCTAGAGAGCCAATTTATAAAAAGGAAAAAAAAAAAAAAAAAAAATCATATTCAGTTCCTATTTTTTAGGTGATACTTTGTTTTTATTTTCATATGGTATTTTGAGGAAAGATAGTGATTTTCCTGATGAGTTAATCATCAGGAAATGGATAACAACTTAAAAGTAATCTTTGACCCCAAACTTTACTCTTTAGAATCCCCACCACAGATGTGACCTTTTCGGCATTCAAATCACATTCTGGCCACTGCCACCCCTTTATTTGAACCTCAAATTGAAAAGATGCAGGAAAAGTAGATATAAATTCACTAAAAAAATTACCTGTGACAAGCCAGGGTCATAAAAATATCACAACAGTTTCACACCTTCCGGAGCTCTGGTGGTGTAGTGCCTAAGGCATTTGACTGCTAACCAGAAGGCTGGTGGTTCAAACCCACCAGCCACTCCTTGGAAGAAAGACGGGGCAATCTACTTCCTGCCTAGGGAACCCAAGGAGGGATTGCTATGAGTCAAATCAACTCCACGGCAGTGAGTTTGGTTTTTTTGGTTTCATACCTTCAGGAGAAACTTGAGGGAACCAATGAGAAAGACCTAAATACCTATGGCCACAGTTTCTTGAGCCAGCTCCATCCAGCCCATTAGGATACCAGGAAAAGAATCTGCCAACTCTGGTTCCACTGGATACTGAGGCAAACAATACAAGAACTTCAAGAAGCATTCTTCCTGCCATATAGCAAGACATGAATCATTCAGGTACAACTATGTAACCCGTAATTCACACAGCACGGTGTGAATTTCCTTAGGGAATGAAGTGGTTCAAATGGAAACTTTTGGAATTTACAGACAGGAAGATGCTTCTGTTATTTGATCTGCAAAAGGGAGTGAACCATAGGAAAAATCAGGCAAGTACAGACAAATTAAGAACAATAGAAAATTAGGAACAGGACTTTTCATTTAGAGAGTAATAAAATTGGACAAGGAAGCAACCATTTGTAGGACCAAGAACACCCTTTATTTTGAACTCTCTTCTTTCAAACAGAAAGTTTCTCTAGGATTTAGCAAACAGTCAACCTATTTCCTAATTCCAGCACAGTGAAGACAGACATACTGGTATGCCAGTGACCCAAACTGTCAAGATCTAAAGAATTTTGTGTGTGTGCATGCTTTTTAGGAGTATCTTAGCAGATAAAGCACTCAAGATCAATTGACAGGACTAAGTGTAAAACTGAGGTGAGCTATATGTGTGTGGGGATCTAGTTTTAAATAATCAACAAAGTATTTATCCAACTGTTTCCTCAACCTACAATTTAGCACCTTAAACAACCTCCATACTGCAAAAGTGAAAGGTCTGACGTCACCCAGCCCTTCTTGTTCCCAGGGCTATCACTCCAGTACACACTCCCAAGTCACACTTAACATTAATTATTCCAACAGTCTCCTGGTCAGTCTTATTGTCAACATTCTCTTTCTACTTCCAGTCCATCCTGGACCACTCTGTGAATACTCCAGTATCCCTAAACCACTTTTCTTCATGCCATTTCTTTGCTTAAAATTTCGAATGCTTACAGGATAAAATCCAAATTCCTTAGCATCACATGACATTAGAGGTGCTTCACAATAAACCTCAACCATATTATTAATTTTTCTTCTAAAATTCCCTAATAATTATAATAGTAATAATACTACAAATGAGCAACTGAAGTATTTCAAGATACTATTTTAAGAATTTTACATCCATTAACACAAGGACTTTATGGTATGAATACTACTATTATCCCCATTCTACAGATGAAGAAAGTGAGGCACAGTGAAATAAATGGTCTATGTTTGGTCTCAAAAGGAGTAGGCAGTGAACCCAGATTTAAAACAGGAGTCAGACTCCAGAGCCATGTTTACAAGCACTAAGCTAGGTTGTCTCTATCCTCTGCTGTCTCAAACACGCTTGTCCTCCTTGCCACATGCTCATCCCTCCCATGTATCCTCCTCTTTCTCCTTCATCTACCAGCAATGCAAGGCTCAAGTTAAACCCTCCTCCTCTGTCAGACTGCCTCTTCAGCTCACGGTGAGACCTCTCTTCTCTGAGGTCCTCCAACGGTACTTCCTCAATTATCACTTACCCCATTTGTTATCATTTTTATGTAAGACTATAACCACTCCACCCTGAGTGGAGGTGTAAGCTCCACTGTAAGCTCCTTGAGGACAGGAGCTCTGCCTTATACACAGTTCTATCATTAGCATCTAGCAGTCAGTGCCAGGTATCTAAAAAGCGGTAGGCTAATTCCCCTGCAGGGAGCTCTGGTAGCGTAGTGCCTAAGGCACTTGAGTGCTAACCAAAAGGCTGAAGGTTCAAACCCAGCAGCCACTCCTCGGAAGGAAGGTTGGGCAATCTACTTCTGTAGTGATACCACCTCAGAAGCCCAAGGAGGGTTTGCTATGAGTCAAGTCCGACTTGACGGCACATAACAACAACAATCCCCTGCAGCTCAAACAAGGGTTCTTTTCTGTTGTGCCTACTCCAGTTTCTCCCTCCTACTCTGAGAGACAACTCTGTGGAACAGTGGGTGTTCTTGAAAAGATGTAGTGATCAAGCCAGAAGGGTTGACCAAGCCCTTCCAGTCCTCCATCACTGCCTGTAAACAAATACAGGTACATACAGGGTGTCGGATACACTACTTAGACACTCCTTCCAAGCTGCATAAGAAAGTTTCCTATTTTCCTGCTGCCTCTAGCCATTAGTGTTCACAGGGCTTCATACAAAAGAGAGCATTTATCGCTTCTGTTACATAAACTCTCAGTTCTTCACCAAAATTGAAGCTAAATGATTCTGTTTTTACCTTGCGGCACAAATCCCATTTTACACTTCACAGCCTCAGCTTCGAGCTTTACCAATGTTTTTTTCTAAAGGAGAAACACTCCAAAAGGCCATGGACTGGGAACTTTTTTAGAGCAACTGAAAATGGTATCAACTGAATGTCACATAGCTCTTTGCTGAAGGCTTTTTGGAAATAACTGAAGAGAAAAGAGAACAGTCAGAGAGGTGAACTTCTATTCCTAGCAGCTTCTTCACTGTCTGAGCTCCGTCAACCCACAGACATGATAAGAGACCCTTACAGCATGTAGTGAAATCTCTTGCTATTCTCGGGAGCATAGCACAGTCAGCTCTGATAGCTGACTGGTTCATTATTACTGGAGCATACAAGTTAAAATAAATTATACCCACTCCTCACTTATCCATGTGGTTAGGTTCCAAAGACCAAGTGGTTATGTGAACTAGGTGTTACGTGAGAGTCGGGGGCCATGCCCCATCTACAGCTCCAGTGTCCCCTCCCCCACCTTGGTCACTCACTGTCAGGGGCCCCCAGATGCATGTGGCATGGCAGAACCCCCTTGCTCATCACGCCTTCCCCATTACCACAGAGCCTGCGGGGGGTGTTGAGAAGGGTAGTAGTGAGATGTTATCACTGCCTGCCCTGGGTGGGGACCCCACTAGTCCTCTGCCACCCTAGCTTCACAGCCCTCCATGGTCCTCTTCACCCTCCCTGTACCGACCTCTCTGACAGCTTCAGGTCCTTGCACAGCCTCCCCCTGCCCATCCATGACTTTGTATCATCCCACCATCACCCCACAGCCTCTGTAGCCAGAACAAGACTTCACAAATGAACAGGAGAAAGCATCCCACAGCCAGTCAGTCACCCAACATCCCTCATGTCATCATCCTTTGGGTTGGCCCCTGGAGAGCGTTCCAGGCCCAGCCATGGCGCCATCTGAGAATTTTTCAAAGCTGTCATAAACGCAAAAGGTCAGATAACAAGATAACTGATAAGTGAGGAGTAGGTGTAATGCAATTAAAAGATGCAGGCCTACTGATTCCCCATCAAATGCCTAGGAAAAGCTACAGCAGGTAAACAGCAGGGGATTAAAACTATGCACCACTAAAAGCTCTACAAAGTACCTACTATTTACAAACGTATCTTGAGAAATTTAGCTTTAACTTTCCCTTCATTAAAACGAAGAAAGCAGGCTCAAGTGTTTTAACTGAATCAATTAAAGTGTTTTAATTTTAATCAATTCTTAGCATAGCCCCCTCCTACACACACACACACACACAAAGAGGCCACTAACCCTGCTGGCATAGAATAAAGAATGACAGTGAAGATGAAGAGAAAGAGAAGGAGGGCTGGCTGTGTATGAGGCAGTATGCTAAACATTTTGTTGTTGTCAGTTAACAAGTCTGACTCGTGGTGACCTGATGTGTACAGAGCAGATCTGCTTGTACCGTTTCCAAGGCTGTGACCTTTCAGAAGCAGATTGCCAGGCCTTTCTTCTGCGGTATCTATGGGTGTGTTTGAACCACCAAGCTTTTGCTTAGTCAAGCATGTAACCATGGACTGGGTGCCACCCAGGAATTCCTTCTAAGCACATTAGCCATTTCATAATCATTTAATATTTCCAACCATCCCATCAGTAACTCCATTTTACTAATGAGAGAATTGAGGCAGAGAAGCTAAGTAATTGCCTAAGGTCAGAGCGTAAGTGGTGGATCTAGAATTCAGACCCAGGCAGCTTGTGACTCAGGAGCCCTTACTATAAACCACTATGTTCCAGTGCCCATGGGATCAGCTCTAGTCCTCACTGAAAGGCAGAGCAGAATGAGAACCCCTCTACCACCATCAACAAAGATGACTGATTCTAATTGTTGTTGTTGTTGTTGTTGTTGTTATGTGCCGTCGAGTCAGATTCTAACTGTTAGGAGAAGTAAAAGCAGTGCAGGAGGTACAGCCTGGACTGATATGCTCATCAAACACTCCACATGCTCCCTACTGTTCCCAGTTCCCTTGCAAGCGGCTGGGGCCACATGACCGGCTCTGTTTAACAGGCCACAAGCAGAAGTGATTATTTCTCACTTGCAAAGTAAGGCAGCTGGTGTGTCTTCTCAACTCTCCCACCTCCTACTGCAGGGATAATGGAGAAGATCAGGGACAGCAGATCACCTAACCTGCACAAGGACTTTATACTAGAAATAAACTTTAGTTGTGTCAAACCCTGAGATTTGAGGGTGAATGGGTTGTGACGTCTAGCATTAATGACCGTGACTGATATTAGGCTGAAGAATATGTTCCCAGACATGCATATCCTCCCTGCTGTGCTGAGACTGGGTTCTTCCTTTCCCAGTCTCCTCCAGGATAGAGGGTGGTCCCACTGCTATCTCTCTAAAGGAATTCATTTTGCTCCCAAAGGCCACACATGGTCACACCTAGAGTGATAGATTTTTAGGGCCATGAGGCCATGTGAGCAAAGAGGTACAGGGCCCTCCTTCCAACTGGATCCCCATTCCAATCCATCCATTACAAATTTTCATGTTTGGAACAGGACAATAACAACCAAATAAATCACTGTCAAGTAGTGTTGTTGTTGTTATTATTATTATTAATTATTTTCAAAGGCCCATTATTATTATTATTATTATTATTATTATTAATTATTTTCAAAGGCCCAGGAAGCAACAGAGAATCTTATTCTTGCTCTGGCAGCTTCATCAGTATTTTCTCAGGTGCATCTAATACCATCCAACTTGGATATTTGGGTATTTAAGAGATAACTAGATAACTGCATAGCAAGGTGCTTTTCTAAATTCATGACTTGTTTTATGAGCCTTCCCAAAAAACAAGACTTTAATTTCTTCCAAGTCAAAAGGGTTTCCCAATTCTTACGGGCAACGACTGCCCTGTTGAAGAGATCTACCTGGCCCGCATGGTAATTATCAATACCATCAGGAAACAGTCAAAGTCAACACTGAAAGGGATAGGAACCAAATAAAGAGTATCCAACTGAATATCCCATCTGCAGCAACCTACAAATGTGAGCTTCATCAAAAAAACAGTGGATGGTCAAAGACAGAAGGAACAATCACACAAAGCCTAACATAAACACACACTCAACTATCATAAACATCAAAGCTAAAAAAACTGTCGTGTTACATGCACAGATCAAAACTAAAAATCAAAACCACTGCGATCAAGTTGATTTTGACACAGACCAGTTTACAACATTCACACATGTCATTTATTTTCCTGCCACGCATGCCCCTTTTTGTTTTTTTGAGAACTGGGCACCAAAATGATGTTGTTGTTGTTATGTGCCGTCAAGTCAGCCCCAACTCATAACGACTCCTCCCTGGGTGCAGTGTAGTAAATTACTTAGTATGGATTTTCTACCCGTAAGTCTTTGTAAACTCAGTGGTGGAATGAGCAACTGAGGGGCTCCTGATTGTAAATGTATCCACCTGGGTTATTTCTATTGGGCGTGGCACAATACAATGTTCTGGGAGGTTCCCACTCTCTCTCACGTACTTAGAGTTCTGATGCTGTGATTGGATAGTTTGACCACCTTGCTGGGCTCAAAAGGAGGCCTCCTAGAGGCAGAACTCTCTCTGACTGCTGGTTGTGGAAGACATGCTCCCAAAAGAGACACGCACTCCTGAAAGAGACACGTGCTGCTGGGAAAGAGACGCAAGAGACATGCGTTGCTGAGTAAGACACCGAGGGACATGCACTGCTGAGGGAGAGACTGTGAGAGACTTGGCTGAGAGACGGTCGGCTGGGAGAGAGACCGAGCCTTTTTCCTGAACTTGAATTGTAGCCTGGTGCTTCCCTAATAAACTCCATCATCTGTGAGTTCTGTGTGGCCACTGCAGTGAATTATCGAACCCAGGAGAGAGGTGGTGGGTGCTTTGGGAGGAACAGTTGGAGAAAGGGCTGGAGGGAGGCAGCATGTCTGGCCTTGTAGGAATAGGCCTTGGGTTACTGCTGGTAATCCTGTCTTCCTCTTGTAGGGTTAGAGGAGGTCGGAAGATGTGGCCTCCTTGTCCTTTTAGCACTGGGTTTCCAAGGCAGTATCACTACAGAAGTAGATTGCTCAACTTTTCTTCAAAGGAGTGGCTGGTGGGTTTGAACCACCAGCCTTCTGGTTAGCAGTCAAGTGCCTTAGGCACTATGCTACCAGAGCTCCTACCAAAATGATACCTGGTCTTTAAAGAACCAAAAAACAAGAAAGTATAGCCATTTCTTCTTGACATCCAATATGCCAACACCACCTCAAGAAAAGATGCCTTCTGAAATATCACTGACTATTTAAAATTACTTAACTAGGAACAAAATTCAAAAACACAAAAATGACCAGAATTACTGGTTGGACAGAGACTGGGGAAACCCCCAAGACTGTGGCCCCAGGTTATCCTTTGGGCCTGGAATTGGACTTACTTCCATGGATCATCTCTCAGCCAAACAATAGAAAGGCCTACTAGCAGAACATCTGCCCCAGAGGCATATATACCCCTTAGAACAGTCAACCACGAGAGATCAAAAGGGCAGCATTTGCACAGGGGAAATGCTAGACAGACAGGAATGCATAAGAAAGAAAGACGCAAGGAATGGGTAAACACAGGGAGGAGACACGAGAACTGTCTACTACTGGTGGAATTGTCATTGATGCCGTGAAACAAAATATGTATGAACCATTGGGAGTAAAATGAAACTGCTTTGTAAATTTACATCCAAATCATAATAAAAAATAAAAAATATTTAGGTATTTAATCAGAGTTGAAAATGCCACTTGAATGACAACACCCCTACCTCTGAAAAGTAAGGTACAAGGGAGCAGGCCTGCAAAGCTATATGGCAGTGTGGAGCTCTATGTTCCCATCTTTCTCAAACCTGAACCCCTTGCCAGGCTTTGCAGGGGGTGACAGAAGGTGGGAAACAGAGAGTAGCAGAGCTGACTTGTTGGTGCTGCTCGCATCCTTCCCTGACTCCTGCCACACCAAATGAGGCAGACCTGAATTGCAAAAATACCTTCCCACTCCTCAGTCATCCTCCCCACTGCAGCCTGAGATAACTGGTTCTGAAGCAGCACAGATCTATTTATATCATTCTCCTGGTAAAATGCTCACAATCACCCCACCCCTCTCACCCTACAGCACAGAGCTCCATTTCCTTTGAAAGCATCAAGTGTCCTTCTAATCCACCCTTCCAGCTTCATTTTCCCTCATGACCTTCTACGTAACTTAAGATGCAGCCTCATCCAACTACTAACCTTTCCCTGCCAATACACCATGCTCTCTCAAATCCTAGTGTCTGTTCATGCTGTTACCTCTACCTGGAATGATCAGCTTAATCCTGGTTCCTCATACTTTCTTTATTGGACAAAATTGTTACATCTTTCAGGGCAGTGTCAACCTTAAGGAAATAAAGGAGCTTTATCTGTATCTCTCAAGCCACCCCAAATAGGCTGTGCTTCCACACACACCCCCTTCCAATCTGACTGGCACAGTACCCCTAAAACCAAATCAAACTAGTTGTGTCAAGGTGACTCTGACTCATGCCAAACCCATGTGTGTCAAAGTAGGGCTGTGCTCCATCAGGTTTTCAATGGCTGGTTTTTCAGAAGAAAATTGCCAGGCCTTTCTTCTGAGGTGTCTCATGTGAACCCCTAGGCTTCTTTAGCAGCCAAGCACATTAATTATTTGCACCACTGAGGGGCTCTACCGCTAAACTTAAGCCCCTCTAATACAAATTCTGGAGCCACCACATGAAAGTTTAGTTCACATCTAATCTCCTATGTAGAAAATATCCTCTGGTAGCAGAAGGGATTACTACCTCAATTTGCTTAAAGGCATGTTGCAAAACTCTCAAGATTAAAATGATTTTAACTCACCTAAGACTTATATGCCATGAGACATCCCAATTAACTGACTTAATACCATTAGTGCTCCTGTTCTACTTCTTTGTTCACTACATAGTGTCAGGAGTCTTAAAAGTTTCCAAGCAGCCATCCCAGGTACGTTTGGTTTCCAATGGCTGGGAGCAGCAGAGAAAGAAGGAGAGTCAAGAAGTGCAGTAGGTGCGTTGTCAGTGATGGCAAACATTGATCTATGGATGGATAGATGGGTGGACAGACTGAACTATTAGGTATGTCTATACAGGAGCAAGTGTGCCCATGACCATGTATAGGTTTAGGAGACAATGTTTCTAGAATTGTATTTGTATGTTCTGCAAGAAATCTCAAGTATATAGTAGAGCTGACAAGACACAAGGTTGTAGTCACTTCTTGGCCACAGTCAGCTACCCAGAGGGAGCGAGTAGTTGGACCTGTGGACTCAGGATCATGGTCGCAGGGGACATCAAGCTCAACTGGCATAACATACTACACAAAAACATTGTTCCATGTCCTACTTTGGCGAGTAATGACTGGGATCTTAGAAGCCTGCAAATGGCCATCTAGATGCAATGACAGGTCTCCCCTCATCCAGAGCAAAGAAGAATGAAGAAAACCAAAGATACACGGAAACAAGTAATCCAAGCAACTGGTACACCATGCAATCCTCAGCCTATACAAGACCAGAGGAACTGGATGGTGCCCGGCTACCACTGTCAACCACTTGAAGGGGGATGTATGTAGGAGATCCTGGATAGAGTGGGAGAACAATGTGGAACAAAATTCAAAATCATAAAAAGGGGGGAGGGCAGGTTTGCTGGTCTGGTAGAGCCTCGTAGAACCCTGAGACTATGGCCCCTAGCTGTCCTTCAGGTCTGGAATTGAACCCACTCCTGGGCCTCCAGCCAAACGAAAGACAGGCATATGAGCTGAACATTTACATTAGGTAGATACACTCCTTGGAGAGATCAATCATGGGAGAATAGAAGGGCTGTGTATGCATCCTTGTACATTTGGGGAGCAGGAGTGCTTGGGACAGAAAGACAAAGGAAAGAAGTTAACTATAGGGAGGAAGTAGGAAGAGAGCTGCTGCATTGTGGGAAATTGCAGTCAATATCATGAGACAAAATGTATGTGAACTGCTATACTGAAAATGAATTTGCTCTGTAAACTTTCACCCAAATCACAATAAAAATTAAAAAAAAAAAAAAAAAAAAAAGAGTACTGCAGTAGGAAATGGAATGTGTGGCTAACTGCCTCCATGAACAGCTACTGCCTTTGCCTTGATACCAGAAGACGTGGAAGCTCCCAACCACCAATACTAAAAGGAGCCCTGGTGGCAAATATGTTAAGTTCTCGATTGCTAAACAAAAGATTGGCAGTTCAAACCCACCAGCTGCTCCACGGGAGAAAGATGTGGCAGTCTGTTTCCATAAAGAGTTCAGCCTTGGAAACCCTTTGGGACAGTTCTACTCTGCCTTATGAGGTCACTATGAGTAGGAATCAACGAGATAGCAGCTGAGCTGGTAATGTGATGGTTACCATTACTGAACATTCTGATCAAAGATTCTATAGAAGAATCATGATCAAAAGGGGGTAAATGCAGGTGTATAGTAGAGCTGAAAAGGGGCAAGGTTGTGGTCACTGCTTGGTCACAGTCAGCTACCCAGAGGGACCGGGTAGTTGAACCTGCAGGCTTGGGACCATAGTCGCAGGGGACATCAAGCTCAATTGGCATAACATAGTATATAAAACATTGTTCCACCTCCTACTTTGGCGAGTAGCAACTGGGATCTTAAAAGTTAGTAAGCTGCCATCTAGATGCAATGATGGGTCTCTCCTTGTCCAGAGCAAAAAAGAACGAAGAAAACCAAAATTCATGGAAACAATTAGTCCCAGCAACTGGTACACCATTCCATCTGCAGCCTGTACAACTATGAGACCAGAAGAACTAGATGGTGCCCGGCTACCACTGTCATCCACTTGGAAGGGGATCTATGTAGGAGATCCTTGATAGAGAGGGAGAACAATGTGGAACAAAACTCAAAATCATTTGGAGGCAAAAAAAAACGTGGGGACCAGGTTTGCTGGTCCGATAGAGCCTGGTGGAACCACTGAGACTATGGCCCCTGGCTGCCCTTCAAGTCTGGAATTGAACCCACACCTGTGGTTTCCAGCTAAACAAAATACAGGCATATGAGTTAAACATTTACCTCAAGTACACTCCTTGGAGAGAACAATCATGGGAGAAAGATGGGCTGCTTATGCACAGGGAGACAGCTCAGGGGGCAGGAGTGTATGGAGGGATGGACACAGGGAAGAGGTAACTATGGGGAGGAAGGGGGAGGGGAGCTGTTACATTGTGGTAAACTGTGTTCAATGACATGAGACAAAGTATATGTGATCTGCTGTATGGAAAGTAAATCTGCTCTGTAAATCTTCACCCAAATCATAATTAAAAAAAAAAAAAAGATTAAGAAAAAAAGGGGAGGTAAATGTAGAACAGAATTTCAATTTCTTGTGGACTCTACACTTTCTGGAGCTCTGGAGGCTGGACAAACCCTCAAAACTACTGGCCTGAGATGATCTTTAAACTGTAAACCAAAAATATCCTCTGAAACCTTATTAAAAACAAAAAATGTTGTTGCTGTTGTTAGGCGTCGTCAACAGTCCTGTACCATTTTCACAATCCTTGCTTTGCTTGAGCCCATCATTGCAGCCACTGTGACAATCCATCTCGTAGAGGTCTTCCTCTTTTTTACTGACCCTCTACTTTACGTATGATATCTTTCTCCAGGGACTGGTCCCTTCTAATACCATGACCAAAGTAGGTGAGAAGTCTGGCCATTTTCTCTCCCAAGGAGCATTCTGACTGCACTTCTTCCAGGACAGATTTGTTCATTCTTCTGGCAGTCCATGATATTTTCACTATTCTTCAACAACACCACAATTCAAAGGTATTAACTCTTCTTGGGTTTTCCTTATTCATTGTCCAGCTCACATGCATATGAGGCGATAGAAACTACCATTGCTTCGTTCGGCACACCTTAGTCTTCAAAGAGACATCTTTGCTTCCTAATATTTTAAAGAGATCTTTTGCAACAGTTTAGCTTAACTAGTAAAGAATGTCTGCCTTCAACATTGTGCTCTTTTAAGTACTATCCGTATGGGATCAAACTGACAACAGCGACTTGAAAGATTAGAAAGGAAAACTTAAGGGGCAGTGAGTTTATGGGGAGGGATAATTCAGGAAAAAGAAGATGTGAATGGTTGTACAATCTGAGGAAAGAAGGTAATCAATTTCACTGAATTGTACATGTGGAAATTGTTGAGTTGACACATGTTCTGCTGTGTATATTCTCAATAAGAACAAACATGAAGTAGTACTTTTTTAAAAAAAAAAAATTTTCCAGATATATTACTGGAAAAAAAAAATATATGCTATGAATTTCTCTTCTTGTTTCAGGCTGCCCAACTCTCCCTCATCCAACAAGCCCCACCCCGATATGCACATCCTTGTATAATCCCCTCTCCTTGAATCTAAGTAGGACCTATGACTTTTTTCCAAACAAGAAAATACGGTAAAGGTGATGTCACTTTCACCTTGCTAGCTGACTGTCCCTCTTTTGCTAGTTGTGATGAAGTATGCTGCCATGTCAAGGCCCACGTGGCAAGGAACTGAGAATGGCCTCCAGCCAACAGTCAATAAAGAACTGAGGTTCTCAGTGCAACAACCTTCAAAGAACTAAAATGTTCCAACCACCATGTAAGTTAGTTTCCTTAACTAATCAAGATCCTTCCCCAGTCAAGCCCTCAGATACTTGACTTAGTCATGGCATACACCTTGATTTCAACCTTGTGAGAGACTGTGAAGTAGAAGACCCAGCTAAATTGTGCCCAGATTCATGACCCACAGAGATTATGAGATCCTACACATGTGTTGGGAGCTCTGGTAGCATAGTGGCTAAGGCACTTGACTGCTAACCAGAAGGCTGGCGGTTCAAATCCACCAGCCACTCCTCGGAAGGAAGATGGGGCAATCTACTTCCGTAGTGATACCGCCTCGGAAACCCAAGGAGGGATCGCTATGAGTCGGGTCTGACTCAACGACACATAACAACAACAACAACACACATGTGTTGTTTTAAGCTGCTAAATTTGTGGTAATTTATTATGCAACAATAGAAAACTAACACAGAAATAATCGGTTAAAAGGTTAGGAATCTTTGGGCTAAAAGATCAGAATCTGCAACTCCACTGCCTGACAGAAGCTCAACTCCAAAAGTCAAGATGCCTCTCTACTGGCTCTGCATCTCCCTTCCATAAAACACAGACACAGATCTATACATGTGCTGAGTACCATAGCTCCTCATTTCTCATCTTCTTTTCTCAAATTCTGAAAAGTATATTCTGCAAAGCTCTACTTCATTTCCCATTTGAGTGCCACTGAGTTGTTTTTTGTTTTTCCTTGTTACTCTCTAATGGCTCAAGAGCCACATGCTCAGTCCTCAGCTTAGCTGCCCTGCTGTGGCTCTGACACAGTTAAGAGACTCCTTCCTTGCTTAGCGCTCTCCTCCACATAGGACATCACCCTCCCAGGTTCTCCTCCCACCTGTGAGAACATTCCTTCTAAATCTCCTTCAAAGGTCCTCCCCTTTGCCCACGTCATATGTTGTATGTGTTAGAGCAGTTTTCCCTTCAAACTTTACACAGTCTCACTGGTCAATCTCATTCATGCCTATGGTATAATTACCAATTACATGTAGATTAAGTTCAAATACACATTTTGGGGGGCAGAACCATATATACCCAATGGCTTCCAGGACATCAAAACATGCATGTCCCACCTACTCAAACCCATTACTGTCAAGTCAATTCCAACTCATAGAAACCCTACAAGACAGAGTAGCACTACCCCATGGGATTTCCAAGTGCAGTCTTTATGGAAACAGGTGCCAAATCTTTCTCCAATGGAACAGCTGGTGTGTTCGAGCTGCCAACCTTTCTGTTAGCAGCTGAATGCTTAACCACTGTACCACCAAGGTTATTTTAAATGTCCCACAGTCACTTCAAACTCTAAACAAACAAAGGAACACCATAATCATCTTCTCCCCTTTCACTATCCTTTTTTGCTTCTTTCTCCTGCACTTTAAAACTCCTGAGTGATTTTAGGCATTAACATCCACTGAGTCACCACTGGATTCATCCTAGACTTTCTCTTTATCTCCCTACATCCAACCATCCACTGAGTCCGACCAATCACACCCCTAAATACCTCTGAATTGGTCTCATCCTTTCCTACTTCCCTTCCAGTCTTCATCATTTCTCTCCTACAACTTATCTCCTTGGTGCTAGTTCCAGCCTCTTCTAATCTAAGGATCACCTAAAACAATGGCCCAAAAGAGAAAATAAAATCACCTCTAGGTATCTGCTTCTCTTTTCATTTGCATCTCTTGCTGCTCCCTTCCCAACAAAGATTTCACAGATCACTCATTCAAAAGGCACTGTTCTAGATACAGGAGATACAGCAGTGCACAAAACCGTCTTGGCACTCATGAAGCAGCCACTGTCTCATACCTCTCTGCTTTTACTTATGCTGTCTCTAAATCACAACTTGACCCCCATCCCCCTGCATATCTCATAATTCATAATTCAGTCTTCAAGATGTCATGTCCTCTGGAATACTTCTCTTATAACTCGCCCACCCCCATCATTCCTTACTCTTCTCTGCTGTCTATGTGCTTGAGACATACCTTCTATTTTTGTCTTTATCAAGTTGAATAGCAATTTATTTGATTATAACTCTGTCTGTTCTTCTAGACTGAGCTTCGAGGGACTGTTTGTATTGATCTCTAAATCCTCCATACCTACGCACAATTCTTGATCTTTCATAGGCAATCAATAAATGTTAAGGTAACTGAATCTCCATCTGTTGTAGATTGGATTACTGTTTCCAAACATTTGCTCCTTTCCTGTAATAGGATTATAACTCCACCTATTGTCACATGCCTTGCCCTTGCAACTTGTGAGGGTTCACTTCTCCACCTTACTTCCTCTGGTCATATAACATCTTGACCAATAGGATGGCAGCAGATATGATATTTTCCCTATTCATACAGAAGATCTAAGAGAGACTGCATAGTTTGGCTCAGGCTCTCCTACACCCCTGCCCTCTCCAATGAGAACAGCATGTGCCAAACAGGAGCTGCTCCTTTGGTCTGGGTCCTAAAAAGAGAAATTTGGAGCCAAGAAGAGTCCTGCAAGGAAGCCTGGTGGCATAAATGGTTAAGTGCTCAGCTGCTAGCTGAAAAGTTGCTGGTTCAAACCCACCCAGTGGCTCTGTAGGAGAAAGACCTGGGAATCTATTTCCATAAAGATTGCAGCAAAGAAAACCCTATGGACAGTTCTACTCTGTCACATGGGCATATCAACTCAACAGAACCCAACAACTGAGCCCTGCAGAGCCACTGCTCACCTGCAGCCTTCACTTGATATGAGCAAGAAACAAAGATTTGCTACTGTAGGCTGATGAGATACCAGTGCTATTGTTACCACAGCAAAAGCTTACTAATACACCATCTCATTACATTACATCATTCCACATCAAAGTCATCAAGTCTCGATTTGAGCACAAGGCATTTAGGGAATTGCAAAAACGGCAAGGAGGCCACATGTTCTGACCTCCTCTAACCCTACAAGGGGAAGACAGGATTACCAGCAGTAACCCAAGGCCTATTACTGCAAGGCCAGACATGCTGCCTCCCTCCAGCCCTTTCACCAACCGTTCCTCCCAAGGCACCCACCACCTCTCTCCTGGGTTCGAT
>NW_006921677.1:2642987-2643526 GCF_000298275.1 Orycteropus afer afer
AGGCATATGGATATTATCCTATCACTGACAGCACTGTACTTCAGGACAGATCTTGAAACCTCCTTTGTGATGATGAATGCCACGCCATTCCTCTTCAAACTGTCATTCCTGGCATACTAGATCACATGGTTGTCTGATTCAAAGTGTCCAAAACCAGTCCGTTTCAGCTCACTAATGCCGAGGATATCAATCTTTATGCGTTCCATTTCATTTTTGACAACTTCCAATTTTCCTAGATTCACACTTCGTACGTTCCATGTTCCGATGATTAATGGATGTCTGCAGCTGTTTCTCTTCAATTTGAGTGATGCCACATCAGCAAATGGAGGTCTTAAAAGCTTTACCTTATCCATAGGACTAAAGCTAGGTTTACTCAGATGATGCAGCTCATTCCCAGTCCTATTTTGAGAGCCTTCTAACCTAACCAGACTATTCATAAAGTTGCACAGTAATGTATTAAACAGTGCTTCTTTGCTATTCATAAGGTTTTCCCTGGCCAATTCATGGCCTCTTCCTTCTTCCTAGTCTGTCTCAGTCTG
>NW_006921677.1:2643626-2659605 GCF_000298275.1 Orycteropus afer afer
CAGATTATGGGGTTTATTAGGGAAGCACCAGGCTACAACTCAAGTTCAGGAAGAACGCTCAGTCTCTCTCCCAGCCCAACGTCCCTCAGCCAAGAGTCTCTCACAGTCTCTTTCCCAGCAGTGCTGGTCCCTTGGTGTCTCATTCAGCAATGCATGTCTCTTGTGTCTCTTTCCCAGCAAAGCGTGTCTCAGGAGCCCGTGTCTCTTTCAGCAGCACGTCTTCCTCAACCAGCAGTCAAAGAGAGTTCTGCCTCCAGGAAGCCTCCTTTTGAGCCCAGCGGGGTGGTCAAACTAGCCAATCATAGCATCAGAACTCTAAGCACCTGAGAGAGAGTGGGCACCTCCCAGAACATTGTTTTGTGCCACGCCCAACAGAAATACTCCACGTGGATAACATTTACAATCAGCTCTTCAGTTGCTCATTCCACCACTGAGTTTACAATGACTTATGGGTAGAAAAGCCATAGTAAGTAATTTACTACACTGCAGGAATACTCACTGTTTTTAAGGAATGACATTCCATTAACATAAAATGTTTTCTAAGATCAATACAAAATTTACATTCCATTAACTTTCAGTCTTAGACTTACTTTTACCTACAGGTGTTACATAAAATACTTCTGAAGTCCCACCATTTCTAGACAACTATCACGTAATCTCTAAACAATCTCAGGACTAAGCATGCCAGGTTCTGTCAATCATTCTAGGCAGCTGCTAGTCTGTCAATACCCCTAGACATCTAGGTTTCTTCTCTCAATATACTTCAATCTTAAAATATGGTGTTAGACCTGCACAAAATACATTTAGTCTAACCATGGAAAAAGTCCCCAAGCAGAACATAAAATTCACCTTGGCCTTTTATTTTCTTTCACAAGTTATGGAGGAGGAAACAGGTTTCAAGATGGACAAGACACAGTCCACCATAATCTTGTTTCAAAAATAACTTGCAGTCAACCCAAATTTCTAAGCTTTTACTACTTAAGATGTTTTCAAGCCAGGCATCGTCCCCCTGTATTTATGGAAACAATGCAGGCATTTTACCTGTATCCCTACTAAATCTTACTTTGTTTTATGGATCCAACATTCCAACTTACCAAAATCATTTGAACTTGTATCCTACCATTCAACATTACTAGCTATTCCTCCCAACTGTTTAGTGCTTTAACTCTGAGAAACATACTTTGTCATCTTAGCCCCTAAAAAAATTATATGACAAGTAAGGGGGGTAAAAGTCATAGTACTCTGATAAAACATTAAAGATATCTAAACTAAGGGGGAAAAAAAAGTCTAAGTTAAAATGATGACAGTACAATTACATAGTTATTAGTCAGAACTTCCCCTACCCTCATTTACCATCATTAATACTTCCAACCAATACATTTCTTTGTATTCTCCAAAAGTTATGTCTTCATCAAATGTGTGCCCCAAACTTAGTAACACTAAATATATATGTGGTTCCCGGGACAAGCAGCATCAGCATCACCTGGAACTTGCCAGGAACACAAATTCTTGGGCCCCATTAGAGACTCAAGTATCAGAAACTCTAGGGGTGGGGCCTAGGGAGTATGCTTTAACAAGGCCCTCAGATGATTCTGATACAGCTAAAGTTTGAGAACCACAAATCTAGAGCACTCCTTTGACTGTATGATCTAGGAACCTCTCAAAAACATGGGGATGATTTCTTCTCTGTGAACTTCTGCCTACTGCACTCTTAGTTCATACTTCTTTGTTTTCTAAATAGTCATAAACGACACATTAATCAATCTTTCCAGCATTTTGCCTGGAAGCAAGGTCAAGCTCATCAGTCCATAGCGCACACTAGCTCTTTTTCCCCCATTTAGGAAAATTAGGACATTATTGGCTTTTTATATCTTATGATGTTGCTAACAATTTCTCAAAAATTATTTGCAGTGTTATCTGTGACTGTATGTGCTAATTCCCTTAGCCTATAAAATGTAATGATTTTTTAAATTTTTTCCTCTCTTACAAATTACTACTCTTTTATCTGGGGCTTTCATGGGCAGGCTTGGGATGTAAATAGAATATGGACAATTGTCAGAGAGGACCCAAGTTGTTCATTTCATATCATCTTCCACCTGGCAAACATATCTCTTTCTTGTTCCTGCTGAATTTGTTACAGTTTTGTTTTTAGTATTTTTGTAAGCTTCTGCTTATACTGGACTTTAACACTGTTCTTAAAAGTCAGTGCTTCTTGTGTATCTATAGCTTCTTCCTTTTAGGGTGACAGGAGGGTGTCCTGATGGCATAGTGGTTAAGTGCTCAGCTGCCAACCAGAAGTTCAGCAGTTTGAACCCACCAGCCACTCCACAGAAGATGTAACTGTCTGCTTCCTTACAGATTAAAAAGAAAACAACTCATTGCCATTGAGTCATTTCCAACTCATAGCGACCCCCAGTGGGCTTCAGAGGCTGTAAATCTTTACAGAAGTAGATCACTCTGTCTTCCTCCCACGGAGCAGCAGGTGGGTTTGAACCGCTGACCTTCCAGTTAGCCTTAACCACTATGCCACCAGAGCTCCTCCTTGAAGATTTATGGCCTTGGAAACCCTAGGAGCAGTTCTACTCTGTCCTACAGGGTTGCTATGAGTAGGAACCAATTCAATGGCAGTGGATTTTAGTTTAGGGTGAGAGGACAATGTGATTTTTTTTTCCCCTTCTTTTTTCTATACTATGTAATTTATTTTTATAAAAGAATCACAGATTGTTTTTTTCATATGGGGCAAGATAACTCTATATATTACATTTTACTTATTTTTATTTTTTAATGTGAGATCTTCAGAGAGTTCCCAATGCTATGTCATTCTTCCTTGAATCATCTGTACACTGCAGTTAAAACTAAGACTATTATGTTGTTGTTGTTTTAAAATTTATGAATAACATTTTCTGTTCCCAGGCCACTCATGCTTGAGCACTAGGAAGCAGGACATCGGCCTTTTTTCTATTTGCAGCTGTTGGTTCCCAGCTGCCTACAGTCACTTCACAGTGATTCCAACGTCTTAAGAGTGTCTGGTCTCACCGCCCTATGTGCAAATGTCCCACTTCAGATGCCCAGACAGCAGCTGTTGTGGCAGCACGACGTCACCCTAGCCCAGCACCCGTGCCCCACTTAGTGCCCTGGCTGAGGCTTTGAAAAAAAGACAGGGAAGGCATTTAGGCTGTCACCGCTGACAACCTGGGCAAACCATAGCAAGCTCATTAGGTATGCAGCTGCGCAGATGGCACAGCTCCAGCATTCGAGTGTGATCACTGCGACAGATTCAGGACTCACCCTAGTAAGGCATCTGGCTACACAGCATCACAGCTAGCTGACTTGGATTTGAGTCAAAAGCTTGATAACCTCTGGTTGCAATGCACAGTCTAGCAGTCTTTGTGAGAAAAAAACTACCTTCTTAATTTCTTTTAGACCTAATAATAAGCTATCACATAGGGTGCCTTTATCTCTGGGTCTGGGTCAAGGCAAAAGGCTAATTCTTTATTTTTGTTTTGCTTCACCACTAGAAAACAAAATCAGGAATTAAGCAGAATAATGGAAGGGGAGAACATAAATGGAGGCAGTAATGATGAAACGATAAGATAGAATGTTCGTTTTCATCAATTTCTATATCCGTACCTTTAAGACTCTCTGCTCACAGCATCTCTAACAGCCTCGAGGAGTAAACGTGGAGATTTTTGTTTCTTTTCTCTTCTAACAATAAAACTCATTATATTTTCTATTATTTATTTTGAGGGAAAAACTTTATTAGAGGGAGAGAAGAGGATGCCTTGGATTCAAATTAACTCACCCTTCCCATCCCCCACCTCCCATCTCACCCCAAAAAAAGAAAAACCAACTTAGGGAAATTTAGAATTGCTCCTACTCCTGGAAAAACAAATTTTTTGCTACAGCTGTTCAAGAAGAAGACTGGCAGATAATCATTTAATTTGGAAATAACAGAGCTGGAAGAGAAAAATATGTTGTGATGGGTTTCAGTATCACCTCTCAAGCAATGACCATCTAACTAGACAGATAAATGTCATTTTTGCAAAAGAACACATCTGTGGTTTCTACTGTGGGTGAGCATGTGGTCTTTCACAAAGACCTTTGCGCTCATTTTATGTGCCCCTGGGTGGCATGAACAGTTTGTGCTCAACTACGAACCAACAGATTGGTAGTTCAAACCCATCAAGAGACCCTGCAAAAGAAAGACCTGTGATTTGTTTCTGTAAAGACTATAGCTAAGAAAACCCTATGAAGCAGTTCTATTCTGTAACACATGGGGTCTCCACGAGTCAGAACCTTTGGTTTCAGTTATGCATTCACCTAAATGCCCTTAATTCTACTCTTGTTAAACCTAAGGAGGAAGTATCATCAGGGCAGTTAGAGGCCAAGGATTCTATGCACATGGCACTCAATATAAAATTCCACCAAGTGGCACCAGTATGACCAGCATAGCTAAAATGATACTGCCTGCCTTAGAGGAGCCGCTCTGCCTGACTTAGCCAGGCCAACTCTACCTGCCTTCTTCACAGGGCCACTCATCAGCTGCTCTGCCTCCATTGTAGATAATTCTGCATGCCCTTCAAAGAACAGTTTATTTCAGGATTCCCTAAAGTACATGTTCAAAAGTCTCTTTTCTTATCTACCATCTTCTTTCCTCAAAAGAAAAAAAAAAAAAGTGCACACGAAAATAATAGATCAATGCCACATCATGCCTACTACTCAAAAGGAAAACACAACAGTCTGGAGATTCACGCTAGGGTTTCCACAGCAATTGTTCCGTGGCCCAACTTGTAATAACCCATTCCATTCCAAAATGCTTTAAAAGACGCAAGGAAAAGGGGAAGGGGGGAACAAGTTACAGTCCTGGGGGAAGGGAAAAGAAACTCCCTTGTTTTTTATGAACTAAAATCCCCCTCTTCAAAAATACTACATCATCAATATTTCTCTCCCAATTATCTTGTTGTTGTTGTTATGTGCCATCGAGTCAGACCCAATTATCTAAGAAGCAATAATTAATTCTAGGAATATCCAACTAATAGTTCTTAGTTCTTTTGTTTCTTTTCTCTTCTAACAATAAAACTCATTATATTTGGGGGAAGAAGATGATGATCATCGGGAAAAACACTTTTTTTTTTTTTTTAGAACAGAAATAATGCTTTCTCAACTACGCATCTTCTTAACATAGACGGTTACTTCAAGTAATCCAATCAGGGCAGCAACTACAAGGTTTCCACACCATGAGGCAAACTTTCTTCTCCCTTTGTGAACTGGCAAATCCAAATGAGACCAATGCGAATGTCCTGACCATTCATTCCCAAGGTGGGGAGAAAGGAATGAGCATGAGGCAACTAACTGTGCAACTTCCCCTATAAAGAGGGGAACAAAACCCAAGCCAATACCACATCAGAGAGAGTCTGAACAAAATGCCTTTTCATCAAACTGCAAGGAAAGAGTTTTTAGCACTTCACCAAGTCCAACAGTCTCCCTCTGTAAAACTGTCCACATCAAATACACGTTACTGGAAGGAAATACAAGTTACTGGAAGGAAATACAAATACAAAGGAAAGCTATCTACGTGGCTTGAATCAGGCAAAAGAGCTCGTGAACCCAGGAAGAGGAGGGGGAGGTACCCACTGCATGTCCTATAGGCTTTTGTGAAATGCCAGCTCCACATATTTTCTGATTCCTTGTATCAACTGAAGAACAATATACCTGCCCTTCCATTTCAATATAACTTTATTTCTACTAGGCATGGGATGTATTCTAAAAACAAAAACAAACTAAAAAAAAAAAGAAAAAACCAGCTGATCCTGTGTTCAGCCAGAACATCCCCAATCTATAGGAGAAACTTATCTCAGGATTCTCAACATGAAAGCCATAGAAGCTCTCCCCTATGTGGCACTGATGGGACGTATTACTGGGATCTGCTAAGGAACAGTCCATTTATATATCTCCCTGTCAAAAGTCTGCACATAAAAACAAGAGATCTAAAGAGATCTACTGCAGAAGAAATGTAACTCCTTTTCAAATTAAGGGAAAAGTCTGAATTTTCATACACAGTAAAGTACTCATCCTTGAATTTAAAAAAGGACATGTCTTCCTGTGTTGATGTTTACAGCAGGCAGGCTGAAAACTGAGGTCTTTTCACCATCTTCTGGACAGAGTACTTCCAGAAGAGAGGGGGCAGAGATGCCCAAGGCACCAGCCTACTTGGAAAACATCTCTGGGAAGTCAAAAGGAGAGTAAGCCAGCTGGAAATGCTACCCACAGGCCTTCACAGGACCTCAGGTAGTTGGGTTCTGAACATCTCATTCTTAAAAATAAAAAACCAAACTCACTGCCATCAAGTGATTCCAACTATCACAAAAGAAACCCCTCAATGGGTTTGAAGGCTATAAATCTTTAAGGAAGCAAACTACCTAATCTTTCTTCCATGGAGAGGCTGGTGGGTTCAAACCACCAACCTTTTGGTTACCAACTAAATGACTTACCCACTACACCACCCGAGCTCTCTGAACATTCTATTAGGGAGAGAAATTCAAAACTGAGCCCTCAGCTTTCAAGGTGCTTTTAGTTCCCATACC
Organism: Orycteropus afer afer; assembly: GCF_000298275.1. Taxonomy (NCBI): domain Eukaryota; kingdom Metazoa; phylum Chordata; class Mammalia; order Tubulidentata; family Orycteropodidae; genus Orycteropus; species Orycteropus afer. The sequence continues at coordinate 2,650,211 of NW_006921677.1, forward strand.
ATCAAGCACAAGGGCTGTACGTCTCAAACAGGAGCTTTACAAAAGGTGAAAAGAAAAAAATGTGAGAGACTCAGTTCACAATTTCAAATGACTTATGTTCTCGAAATCCACTTGTACAACACTTCCTTGGAACACAAAATACATTTCCGAAACAAGTCTGCTATAAAACTAAGCCATGATGGCAGTGGTGGTTCAGTGGGAGACCTTGGACCTGGGACCAACTCCCGGCTAATGTGCAATCACCACCCCTCTGTCAGCGGAGGCTTGTGTGTTCCTATGATGCTGCACAAGTTTCAGCAGAGCTTCCACACTAAGATGGACTAGGAACACAGGTTTGGCATTCTGCTTCCAAAAATCAGCCAATGGAAGCCCTATGGATCACAAAGGTCTGGTGCACAACCCATCATGGAAATGGCACAGGACCAGACAGCATTTCCTTCCACTGTGCACAGGGCTAACATGAGTCAGGCTGACTCTACTGCAGCTTGCAACAACATGGTGGACTTAAAGGCAGAACTAAAGCTTCCACAAAACCCAAGTGTTGCATGTGTCTGTGAGGTGCACCAGGCCTTCACACTAACCCAGGCCTTACCAGCTACAGGTCTCAGGCTAAACACCCTCTCAGGATAGCCTGAGAATGAATTCCTCACTCCCACAAATGTGCTCTTCTAAAACTACACAGTAAAAATGGAGTGCATTTTCAGCTGTTATCATCTGCAAAATTACTGTACACTTTCAGATTTTTTTAGACAAAATCTACTATGCATTTTGTAAAATTCAAGGAGCCCCACTTCAAGAACAGTTAACCAAAACTTACAGTCTTCAACATTTGAATTACAGATTAACATTTAGAGGACTGTATGGCAAATTATTTCAACAGCTCAGAACTTAGCAGTGCCCTTGTCACAGAAGAGTGTCAGACACAAGAACTAAATTGGATCAAAAGAAAACATCAATGAGCCATAAAACCTGTTGCCATGGAGTCAATTCCTACTCACAGTGACCCTATAGGTCACAGTAGGGTTTCCAGGCCTGCCATCTTTACGGAAGCAGACTGACATGTCTTTCTCCCAAGAAGTGGCTAGTGGGTTCAAACTGCCAACCTTCTGGTAAACAGCCAAGGGCTTAACCACTTAGTCACTAGGTCTCCTAATGACCCATGAGTAGTGACTGAAACAACAGGGGTTCTACTACACTAAAACATTTGCATAAAGGATGAAAAAAGGGCTGCACTACTCAATCTACTTTATGCAAAAAGACAAACGCTGACAACTTCTAAAAAATGCAACTTGCATCACCTATGTGACTTCTACCCAGTCACGTGACTTGCTAGCCTTTGGGCTACTTTTCCTTCTCTAGCAAACTATATCTAATCTTCTGATTCTGGATGTTTGGATCACATCTGTCCCTAAATTCACTGCAAAGAAATAAAGGCCACATCAACCTCACTTCTTAGTCTGGAGCTCTGTCTGACTCAGTGGCTCTCAGATGTATGGAGGGAGATGTCCTACCGACCTGTTAGCCTTCTTCCTCAATTACTTCTTTCTGTTCTCTGCTTCCACTGGCCCTAGAAACAGCTCAGCTACTATTCTCCCAGCAGCCCATTCCATTTGGACAAGGGTGTTTTTTTTTCTTCACCATTACTCAGAGAACAGGCTACAGTTCCATCAGTTTTCCTCTTCCTTCTTGTCCTTGAAGCAAGCACAAAACCATAAAGGCAGTGATCCCTAACTATTTGGTGGGCAGTGATCTCTCTGAGAATCTTAGGTCAAGTGAGAAAATGAGAGATTAAAGTTCGCTCTGTTGTTCCATTCCATTACTTTCTTTCAGTCTGGTCCCATGGGGAAAGAAGGTAGGGTCTTTGGTGGAGGAACAGGGCTCAAGTAAATTCTTTTGTCTATTTCAAAGGAAATTCTAGAAGATGGCTCATTATCCAAGTACTGGGCACCACTGTGCACATGCACAGCAAGCCTGCAGCAGAGGACCCTGAGCCTGGAAGGCTGGTTGGCCCTTCTTTAGCCTTAACATCTAACAGCAACATAATTCTATATATGGATCAAAAGAAGAAATGAAAGGCAACCAGGAGAGAAAGAACATACATGTGTATAGGTGGGAAGAAAAGTGGCAGCCCACACCCAGCTGGGGCAGTTTGGAATATCTCTTCACAAATAAGATATCTCCTGAGACTGTTCAGACATAATTCAGGGACTGGCAGTATTACTGCTTCCAGCCCAAGTTCTCAGACTCTGCTACTAGGGACAGGGGCAGTTTGTTGTTGTTGTTGTTGTCATTGTTATGTGCTGTCGAGTCGGACCTGACTTATAGTGACCCCACCGTGGGTGTCCAAGGCAGTATTACTATGGAAGTAGATTGCCCAACCTTCATTCCAAGGAGTGGCTAGTGGGTTTGAACCACAAGCCTTCTGGTTAGCAGTCAAGTACCTTAGGCACCACGCTACCAGAGCTCTGTGCCTAAGGCATTTGACTGCTAACTAGGCTGGCGATTCAAACTCACCAGCCACTCCTCAGAAGAAAGATGGGGCAATCTACTTCTGCAGTGATACTGCCTTGGAAACCCAAGGAGGGGTCGCTATGAATCGGATCTGACTCGATGGCAATGAGTTGAGGAGGAGTTTAGTACCCTGAATACAAGGCTGACTGTAAATAGTAGTTTCTCTTTGACTCCCTCCCACTACCAATTCTCTCTCTTCCTCTACTTCCTAGACTCTTCCTCCTCAGTCCAGGGCCAAAAAGCTAAATAGAGACACCCTCAAGAGCCCAGCTCCAAAGCACTTCCAGCTCAAATTATTTATGAGTTCCCTAACATCCTGATCAAGGACTCCTGGTGACACAGTGGTTAAATGCTCAGCTGATAACCAAAGGGTTAGTAGAGTTCAAACCCACTAGCCGCTTCATGGGAGAAAAGACATGGCAATCTGCTTCTATAAAGACAACAGCCTTGGAAACACTATGGGGCAGCTCTACTCTGTTCTGTAGGGTCACTATGAGTTGAAATTGACTCAATGGCAATGGGTAAAACCTCCTGATCCTTGCTTCTAAGAAGCATTCTGGGTGCACTTCTTTCAAGATAAATTTGTTCATTCTTCTGGCAATCCATGGTATATTCAACACTTTTCTATAACACCATAATTCAAATGCTTCAATTCTTCTTTGGTCTTCTTATTCATCATACTTAGAAGCTCCTTACAAGTGAGGGTGGTGAGATTTCATACTTTGGACATGTGATTAGCAGGGACCAGTCCCTGGAGAAGGACATCATCACCCTTGGTAAAGTAGAGGGTCAGCAAAAAAGAAGAAAACCTAATGACATATCTGACAAGGGACTTATCTCTAGAATTTATAGAAAACTCCAACACCTCAATAACAGAAAGACAAACAATCCAATTAAAAAATGGGCAGAAGACATGAATAGACACTTCACCAAGGAGGATATTCAAGCAACCAACAAACATATGAAGAAATGCTCAAGATCATTAGCTATTAGAGAGATGCAAATCAAAACAACAATGAGATACCATCTTGCTCCAGCACTAGTAGCAAAGTTCAACAAGACAGAAAAAAACAAATGCTGGTGAGGTTGTGGAGAGATTGGGACTCTCATACACTGCTGGTGGGACTGTAAAATGGTACAACCATTGTGGAAAGCAGTATGGCGATTCCTTCAACAGTTGGAAAGAGAAATACCATTTGACTCAGCCATTCCATTACGAGGTATATACCTTAAAGTGAGAGCTATGACAAGAACGGATATATGCACACCCATGTTCATAACAGCACTATTTACAATAGCCAAAACTTGGAAACAACCTAGATGTCCAACAACTGAGGAATGGATAACCAAACTATGGTACATACACACGATGGAATACTATGCAGTGCTAAAGAATAATGTAGAATCTGCAAAACACCGCATAATGTGGATGAACTTGGAGGACATTATGCTGAGTGAAATAAGTCAATCACAAAAGGACAAATATTGTATTAGTCCGTTATTGTAAAAGTTAAGGAAAGATTTATCTACAGAAGGAAATTTTCTTTGTTGGTTACCAGGGATAGGAGGGGAGAGGAGGCAACACTGTTAGACAGAGATAGAGAAGTATTGATTTGGGTGAAGAGAAGGGCAATGTACCAAAGGTGAGTGACCAATATGGTGGCACTGAGGATGAGAAAGACAGAGAGAGGTACACGGGAAGTACAGACAACAAAGATGAACCCTTTTGCACATACAGTACTGCGTTGTGAGTGAAGGCAAACATGGGTATATGGGTGGATAGATGGGTGGACAGGCTGAACTATTAGGTATGTCTATGAAATGGGGAGTGTATCCAAGAACATATATAGGGTTGGCAGACAATGGTCCTACAAGTTTATATGAATGATCAGAATTCCCAGGTGTATAGTAGAGCTGACAAGGGGCAAGGCTGTGGTCACTGCTTGGTCACAGCCAGCTACCCAGAGAGACCAAGCAGTTGAACCTGAGGGCTTGGGACCATAGTTTCAGGCAACATCAAGCTCAATTGGCATAACATACTATACAAAACATTGTTCCACCTCCTACTTTGGTGAGTAGCGACTGGGATCTTAAAAGCTAGCAAGCTGCCATCTAGATGCAATGATGGGTCTCTCCTGGTCCAGAGCAAAGAAGAATGAAGAAAACCAAAATTCATGGCAACAATTAGTCCTAGCAACTGGTACACCATCCAATCTGCAGCCTATATGACTATGAGACCAGAAGAACTAGATGGTGCCTGGCTACCACTGTCATCCACTTGGAAGGGGATCTATGTAGGAGATCCTTGATAGAGAGCGAGAACAATATGGAACAAAACTCAAAATCATTTGGAGAAAAAAAAGGTGGGGGGGGACCAGGTTTGCTGGTCCAATAGAGCCTGGTGCAACCACTGAGACTATGGCCCCTAGCTGCCCTTCAGGTCTGGAATTGAACCCACACCCATGGTTTCCAGCCAAACAAAAGACAGGCATATGAGTTGAACATTTACCTCAGGTAGATACACTCCTAGGAGAGAACAGTCATGGGAGAAAGAAGGGCTGCTTATGCACAGGGAGACAGCTCAGGGGGCAGGAGCCCACAGAGGGATGGACACTGGGAAGAGGTAACTATGGGGAGGAAGAGGGAGGGGAGCTGTTGCATTGTGGTAAACTGTGGTCAATGACATGAGACAAAGTGTATGTGAACTGCTGTATGGAAAGTGAATCTGCTCTGTAAATCTTCACTCAAATCACAATTTTTAAAAAAAAAGAAGAAGAAAACCCTCAGGGAGATGAACTGACATAGCAGCTGCAACAATGGGCTCAGATACTGCAACGACTCTGAGGATGGCACAGGACGGCAATGTTTTATTCTGTTGTACACGGGTTACTGTGAGTTGGGACCAACCCAACAGCACCTAACAAAAACAATCACCTTCTAATGCACCCAATCAGAATTTTCCTTTCTTTAGTCTGGTAGATCTGAACAAGGTGGCAATACAAAATACAAAATACTCTCCCCCGAACTAAGGTAGGATGAAGTAAATGATAGTCCCTTAGGTTCCCAGAAGGACAATAACTGCATCTGAAAAATAGTAATGCTTACTAACCTTAGTTAACAGAATTTCAGGCAATGACATAATGTGAATTTATGTATGGCAAAAATATTTGAAGGGAAGAAGTTTCCAAAGACATCATAGCTGCCTCCATACACACTCAGCAACTTCCCTGGCCACTTCTATTTTGTCACAGCTTCTCTTCTTCTGAACACAGAAGTTAACTACTGGTTCCAAGTTTGTTTTCCTTGTTTCTTTTTCGCTGCACTTCACAGAGTCGTGGCACAGGAACTCCAGCCAAGACAGGACCAGGGCTGTGTAGGGAAGCACGGGAGTCAAATGGGTCCCTAGAGTTTCTGATCCTCCGTAACTTCAAACCACTTCTCTATAAGGCTGCACCCAAATTTTAACAAGCAGAAAGACTGATTTGACTCTAGTGCTTTCCATTTATTGCTCTCCAATTGGAGCTGGAGATTCTATAGCATATTCTAATGCCAAAGCCCAGACAGGAGTCAGGAAGAGATGGGGCTGAGGGAGTAACATAAAATGAGGAATAATCAACTGGAAAAGTCTTCTGACAGAAGACAAAAACTGACGTTGAAGCTCACAGAATAACTTTAAATTAAATATTTCACGACTGACTTCAGCTATAACAGCCAATTTTAACAATTAAATATAACCATACTAACTGATTACAGACTTCATAACTGGAAGTCCTAGAAACTCAGAGCTTAGAGGAAGCCTGACAACAGCCACTTGCCCATAAAACAATGCTAAGTGAGCAACATGAACCGAGGCACAGCTTCCTGCTGGGTACACTCGTGGGGGTAAGAGTGGGACACAAGTCTCCAGGGGTGATTCCACACCCCACTCAATGACACTGGGGTCTGAGTAGAAACTTCCCCAGCAGGAATCCTCTTTCCTCATGGAAGGGTCCCCTCAGCCAATGTGAAGCTCTCTCTCCATCACCAACCCCACAGAGCAGAGGTAAAGTGCTCCCTGGAGAATGGAGAACCCAAAATGGGGGAAAATAATTTCTTCCAGAGCCAGTGACAACAAACACCAGGGCACCCTGGCCCATTAACAGTACCACAGGAGGCTGCATAACATTCTATCATTAAGGGCCAAGGAGGGCTAATCATCCAATTGATAAATTATCCAGGCCTAGGCTTCCTCCCTACCCCTTGCTTCTCTCCTCCCAGCTCTCTGCTATCTCAGGCTTCGGCTACGGATGAATGGTAAAAACAAAGGGAGGTAAAACACCAGTCAACTTGTCTGGGAAGTAGTTTGGAAGGGGTGAGAATGAAACTACTCATGAAGAGGAAGCTTTTAAAATAATTTTAGTTTTCCATGTTCTATGATTTCCAGGTTTCCTCATTCCATGATCTCCTTGATCCCATTACCATGGATTACAAAGAGATGAGTCTAAATTTCTCAGAAACACATTCATTGCTTCATGCACTATTTATTGAGCACTTACTGTGTGCCAAACACTGTACTGGGGACAACAGGTATGAAAGAGCTTATTAATACCCTAGCCCTGTTCAAGACCACAGCTTATAGGAGAAGACATACACAGGTGAACTAGGAGATACAGTAAATCCCTGGATTACGAACATCCAATTTAAGGAGAACCTGTATGTGCCTTTCAACATTATGTAAATTTTCCCTCACTTTAGAACTGTTCGGAAGCTCGGGTGGCATCTAGCTGTTGACCAAAAGGCTAGCAGTTTAAACCCAGCCACCAGAAGCTCTGTAGGAGAAAGATGAGTCAATCTGCTTCCATAATGATTTACAGACTTGGAAACTCAATGGGGCAATTCTACTCTGTCCTACAGGGTTGCTATGAGTTGGAATTGACTCAATGTAGTGGCTTTGGTTTTGAGTTGAAACTATTCAAACAAACCCCTTAAAAAAAAAAAAACCCACTGCCAGCCAACAAGTCGATTCTGACTCACAGTGACCCTCACTAGGTTTCTGAGGCACTAAGTCTTTATGGAAGTAGATGGAAGTAGATGACTTGGTCTTCCTTCCAAGGGTTTGAACCACCAGCCTTCTGGGTTAGTAGTTAAATGCCTTAGGCATTGTGCCACCAGAGCTCCTTAACCAACCTCTACTTGCAACAAATTCTTCATCACAATCACCTTCACGTGCTATACATGCAGTTTTTAAATTACTGAAAAGGCTTTAAGCCTTTCGTACACTAAAGGAAGGCTAAATAAGAACAGTATACATGTTCTGACATACCTACAAATTTGACTTAAAGGCATACTTAGGAATGTATCTCCTTTGTAATTCAGGAACTGCACGTAAAACAGTAATATATGTGCTCTTATGGATTGTGTCCCCCCAAAATATGTGTCAACTTGGCTAGGCCATGATCTCAGTATTACGCAATTATCCTCCATTTTGTGATCTCATGTAATTATCCTTTGTTTTGTAAATTCTAACCTCTATGATATTAATGAGGTAGGATTAAAGGCAGTTATGTTAACTAGACAGGATACAATCTACAGGATTAAGCTACATCTTGAGTCATCTCTTTTGAGATACAAGAGATTAAAAAGCAAGTAGAGATCAGAGGAACATACTACTACCCAGAAAGAAGAGCCAGGAGTGCATCCTTTGGACACAAGGCCCTTGCACTGGAAACTTAGACCCAATGGAAAACTGATGCCAAGACCCATGTAGATCTCCAAGGAACACCAGGATCACAGATGTTGAAAGGAGACAAGGACCCTCTTCTAGAGCCTATCCGAGAAAACTTTCCCCTAGAGCTGGTGGCCAGAATTTGGACTTCTAGCTTCCTAAACTGTGAGAGAATAAATTTCTGTTTGCTAAAGTCATCCACTTTGGTATTTCTATCATAGAAGCAATACATGCTATTAGAGACCAAGGATCCAACAATCCTCTCTCTGGGCCTTAACAACCCCACTATATCCGTATACTAAGGAGCTCTGGTAGCACAGTGCCTAAGATATCTGACTGCTAACCAGAAGGTTGATGGTTCAAACCCACCAGCCACTCCATGGAAGCAAGACTGGGCAATCTACTTCTGTAAAGATTTACCGTCTAGAACTGAATGGAGAATCAACTCGACAGCAGTGTGTTTGGTATTATTGTGTGTGTGTTATACCCATATACTGTGACAGCTGAATTTCCTGCTGTTTTTAAAAACTGAACTTGAAGTGCAAGGTGAGGCGGCAGCAGGAAACTCAGCTAAGGATGTTCATACAGCCTTCCCAGGGAGCCACACTTAGCCACCACAGAGCCCTACCCTCAAACTGTGGTTTGAGAAGCACATACCAAAAACCCATTGCCACCGAGTAGATTCTAACTCATAGTAACACTACAGGACACAGAAGAACTGCCCCATAGGGTTTCCAAGGCTTTAATCTTTATGGAACAGTCATGGAAGGAGCAGTCAAGAAATCAAACAACGTACTACATCGGGGAGATCTCTCCAAGTGTTAAAAAGCAAAGACATCACTTTGAAGACTAAGGTGTGCCTTACACAAACCATGGTATTTTCAATCACCTCACATGCATACGAAAGCTGGACAATGAATAAGGGAGATGGAAAAAGAATTGATGTCTGAATTATGGTGTTGGTCAAGTATATTAAATATACCATGTACTGCCACTGCCTCTTGCCACAGATGTAATCAATCTGATTCCTGTGTGTTCCACCTGGTGAAGTCCACGTGTACAGCTACCATTTGTATTGTTGAAAAAAGGTGTTTGCAATGAACAAGTCGTTGGTCTTGCAAAATTCTACCATGCGAGTTCCAGCATTATTTCTGTCAGCAAGGCCAAATTTTCCAACTAC
>NW_006921677.1:2662058-2690976 GCF_000298275.1 Orycteropus afer afer
GACGAAAGAGGGGGAGGCCTTCAACGAGATGGACTGACACGGTGGCTGCGATGATGGGCTCAAGTATAGCAGGGATCATGGAGCTGGCATGGGATCAGGCAGTATTTCATTCTGCTGTGCATGGGGTCGCTATGAGTCAGAGACAACTCGACGGCACCTAACAACAACAACAACAACGTGTACTGCCAGAAGAAGGAACAAATCTCTCTTGGAAGAAGAACAGCGAGAATGAACCATAGATGCAAAGATGGTGAGATTTCATCTCATGGACTCTGGACATATGATCAGGAAGGACCAGTACCTGGAGAAGGACATCATGCTTGGTAAAGTAAAAGGTCACTGAAAAAGTGGAAGACCCTCAATGAGATGGATTGATAACAGTGGCTACAACAATGGGCTCAAACACAGCAACGATGTGAAGAGGACACAGGACCCGGCAGTGTTTCATTCCATTATACACAGGGTTGCTACAAGTTGGAGCTGACTTGATAACACCTAACAACAACAATATTTACAGAACCAGACTGCCACATCTCTCCCCTGTGGAGCAGCTGGTGGGTTGGAACCATTCACCTTTCGGTGTTCACAGCCAAGTGCTTAACCACTGCACCACCAGGAGTCCTTTGAGAAGCACACAGGGGAGGCTACAGGTAAGGCTTTTTCTTCTCAAATAAATAATTTCAAAAAAAGATACTGTAATGATGGACATGTCATTACACTCTTGTCAAAGCACATAACAAATGTACCTCCCCAACGCAAGATGTTAATAACAGGGGGACTGTGTGCAGAGGTGGTGGTGGTTGTTAGCAGCTGTCCAGTCAGCTCTGAATCATGGTGACGTTCTATGTAACAGAACAAAATGTTGCCAGATCCTGAGCCATCTTCGTGATCGTTCACATGTTTGTGCCCATTGTTGCAGCCATCATGCAGTGTAGTATCTTCCAACCTTTTGTTGTTGTTGTTCGTTGCTATCAAGTTCACTCTACTCACTTGACACAGTATGAAGAGCAGAATTGTGCTCCATAGGGTTTTCAAGGCTGTGATCTTTTGGAAGCAGATCACCAGGCCTGTCTTCCAAGATGCCTCTGAGAGGGTTCAAACCACCAACCTTTCAGCCAGTAGTTAAGTGCTTAACCATTTGTGCCATCCAGAGCCTCCTTTTCCTTCCAACCTAGGGGGTTCATTTTCCAGCACTATAGCTCTGGTAGCATAGTACCTAAGGCACTTGACTGCTAACCAGAAGGCTGGGGTTCAAACCTACCAGCCAGTCCTCGAAGGAAGGTTGGGCAGTCTACTTCAGCAGTGATACTGCCTCAGAAACCCAAGGAGGGGTCGCTATGAGTCGGGGCCGACTCAACGGCACATAATAACAACAACAACATAGTGAACAATATTCTGTTGTAATCCTAAAGTTTTTAGAAGGGAGGAGGTATAAGAGAATTCTCTGTATTTTCTACTCATTCTTTCTGTAAACTTAAAAACTATCTAAAAAATAAAATCTATTAAAAAAGAGAGAGAGAGAGAAGAAATAAACAAATAGTAACACATAGCCAGACCCACACCACATAGCTTTTCGAATGATTATTATTTACAATTACCTCAGTGAGTGAGGTACCAGGGAAAATGTTGGGGAAATCATCAGTATTGGTCACCTTTAAGGGAACAGGTTTAAAGTATATGACGCTGCTTCATTACACTTCTCTCCCTTTTGCACCCTCAAATTCTTAACTCCTATTTTTGGAGAGGAAGTGAAAGAGAGGATCAAGTGAAACAAGTAGGGAATGGGCTTGAGGCTTCAAAGGAGAAAGTTACACAGACTGAGCTTCCTGTATCAGTAGTTTGATTTTCTAAGGAGCAGAATCACTGCTCCTTAGAAAGGTGGTTGGAGGAAGAAAGCCCTTGGATATAACATATTCTGGCCCTGACATTTTACAGAGAACACTGAGGTGAGGAAGATCCTTCAACACTGAGGCTAAGTAAGAAATGAGAAACTTGCCCTAACAGCAAACAACAACAACAACAAAATTTGGCATAGAATGACTAAGAGGTCAAGGATACTTCAAATATTACAATACGCTTATGATAAGCGTATGTATGAAAACATACCAAAAAGATTAGTCCAACAGAGAACCAACTACAGCACATGAGTCACAAAAGCATCACCATACACCAATGACCGCAGCACAAAAACATTACCTTTTGGTAATTTCGTAATATGATCCATATAATTCAAATTAAGAATAGATTCTTCAACCAATCAATGTTAATGGCTAACTAGGCCCCAGATTTTTTTTTTTAAAACAAATGTGAGTTCTTCAAGCCTGTAATCAAATGAATGCTTTTATTAAACAATTTGAATCACAATTATTAGGCTTTCACAATGTGCACCTTTAAAGACAGAAAAAGGAAATTGTTCATTTAATCGAGGCAGTTTCGGCAGTTCCTTATATTTCAACATTCTCACAATTAACCTATCCTTACAAGTTACTGCTATCAGGCTTCTCAGACTGGAGGCAATTAACAAGATAAAACTTTACACTGGTAGTAAAGAAATCCAAGCACATCAATATGGGTCACAAAAAGGAAGATTCGGGGATCAACAGCCTTTGAGGCCACTTCTAACCACAGCTGCACAGGACAAAAACGCCTTTCAGAGAAGGTGAGACACACACTCTCCTGTAAGTGATCTGTTTCCCAGCCCTGATTAAAGGAGGTAATACAAAATGTACTGAGCTCTGGAGAGAGTAACAGGCCCAATGAAACAAAAATCTGCATCGAAACACTACTGATTCACTCGTGCCCATCCAAAGAGGCACATCTCTACCTCAGAGTTCAAACTGCTTTCCTAAAGTGTAAGCATGGACACGCCATCCCTCCTGTTCTCCTGACTTCACTTATCAAATGAAAACTTTACTATGCACTAAGAGACTGGAGAAAACGGCCTAGAAGTTGAGCAAATTTAAAGAAAAAAAAAACACTGCCACTGAGTTAGTTGATTATGATTCATGGCAACCCCATGTGTTACAGAGTAGAGCTGCTAAAGCAGAACTTTTCTTAACTGTAATCTTTACAGAAGCAGATCACTAGGCCTTCTATGGTATCCATGCGTGGGTTCAAACCACCAACCTTTAGGTCAATTGCAAACCATTCATACTACCCAAAAAACTCTAGAGTCACTAGCTCACTTATTCAACCACCTTGTCATAGAGAATGGCTTGGAAGCCAGGGAAAGAGACAAGATGTAAGAAAAACATCAGGGAGGTGAAAATTTTGCTTTCTGAGGACTTCAGGTCAATACCACCCTTTACATAAATTCTCCCTAAATAACCTGTGAGCAAGTCACATGTGTCCCTAACATCAGGGGTAAATAAAAAAAAAAAAAACTCACTGCCTTGGAGTTGATTCAACTCATAGTGACCCCTCCTTGGGTTTCCAAGGCAGTACACCTCTACAGAATTAGACTGCCCAATCTTCCTTCTAAGGAGTGGCTGGAGGGTTTGAACTGCCAGCCTTCTGGTTAGCAGTCAAATGCTTTAGGCACTACGCTACCAGAGCTGTGAACAGACTAAGGAAAATGGAAAGGATAGGAAAAGATTCCCTAAATATGTGCCAATTAGCACTGAATCACAGACAAAAAAAAAATCCACTACCGTTGCACAGCGACCCCCATAGGATTTCCAAGGCTATAACTCTTTACAAAAGCAGACTGCTTCATCTTCTCCCACAGAGCAGCTGGTGGATTTGAACCACCGATCTTCTGGTTAGCAGCCCAATGCCTTAACCACAGCACCACTAGAGCTCCTTGAATCAGAGACATGCCTCCCCAAATAGCAAGGCTACCATTTCTCAGATAAAAGGCACAAGACACTATGCAGAATAATACCATTGAAAAGCCCAAGGCAACAGGGTGAAAATACTGCTATTTGATCATCTACTCTTCCTGCTACAGATCAATTTGTCATGTATTTATTGAAGTATCTCTCTATAAGACCTGTGGACTAGGTTCTGTAATGGCCACAGCAAGTCCTCTTGGCTTTCTGTATCTAAACCTTTCCTATCCACCAGGTCATCTCACTTCTCTACTCACAATTCTGCAATAAGCCCTCAGCTCTGCCTGAATTCAAAGCCCTCTCCACCTGGACCCTCCTTTTCTCCTCTTCTCTTCTACATGGACACTACCTTTCAGCCAAAAGACCACCTAAAGACACCCTGAACTTTTCTGCTCCCTCACCTTTTCTCTACCTGTTTCTCCACCACCAAGATGTTTTCAGTGCCACCTGGCATCTAGCAAAATTCTAACTCATTTCAAGATCTGGTTTTACAAATGTGGGAAGGTGAATGGGAGTAAATCTATGAGTATATATAGGTATGGCAGAGTACATTTCTACATATGTACTTGTATGTACTGTAAATATATTCATGGATATAGTAGAGCATACAGGGGGCAAAGTTCTGAAAACTTCTTAGCCATAACCAAACACCCTGAGGAAATGAGTCACTGGGCTTGGGGGACCATCCAGGTCAAATGATGTAACAAGAGTCCACAAAGAAATGTTCTATATCTTTCTTTGGTGAGTAGCAATTGGGTTTTAAAAGCTGCTGAGCATCCATCTAAGGTCTACTGGTCTCTCCCTGTCCAGAGCATAGAAAACTGAAGAAAATCAAAGACATACAAAAACAACTGGTCCCAACAACTAATGGACCATGCACACCACAGCCTCTATACCCTGAAACCAGAAAAACCTAGATGGGCCCGGCTACCACTACTAACTGCTCTGATCCAAATCACAATAGAAGGTCCTAGACTGAGTGGGAAAAGAAAAAAATGTAGAACAAAATTAAAACTCTTAAAAAATATCAGACTTATTGGCCTAATACAGACCAGTGGATCCCAAGACTATAGCCCTCAGATACCTTTCAAGCCTGGAACTGAACTCACACACTGCCTCCCAAGATCAACTTTCAGACAAACAATAGACAGGCTTATAAAGTGAACAGTAATTTCAGAACAATCAAACATACAAGACTTAAAGGACAGCGTTTGCACACAAAGCCCAGAAGGCGGGAAGAAGCAGGAAAGAAGGACAAATAGAAAAGGGGAACCCAGGGAGGAAGTAGGAAGAATGCTGTTATACTGCAGGGGATGCAATCAATGTCAAAAACATATTGTGTATAATTGTTGAATGGGAAACTAACTAGCTCTATAAACTTTCACCCATACCACAAGAACTCCCCCCCAAAAAAAAAAGAAAAATCTGGTCCTAATCCCAATGCCTTGAAGCCTTTCCAGACTCCCCAGATGGATCTGACCTTCTTAGTCCATGAAGAGTTCACAAGGCAATCTATCTGTACCACTCACTTGACAGCTACTGGTTATTGTTTAAAGCACTTAGCACCATCTGAATTGCAAGTTTCTTGAGGGCAGTAACCTCCTGAATCACTCTGTATCCTTCACAACACCTAAATCAGGGCTTTCCATTGGACTTTATGCTCCTAATTACAGAGGAGACACCTTGTCCTCTTTTATTATGAAAATCAATTTTCAAATTAGCTAATGAAATGTCACAAACTTCAATTGGTTTTAACTATCAGCAATATTAAAAGTAAGAAGTGGGTGTTCTCCACTATATTTATATGGCATAGAAAGAAAAAAATAATAAAACAGAGTACCTGTCTTGAAAGATATTATTTTCTTCTAGGCTTATATATGTTTTCCAAATATTCTGCAATGAATAGTTATCACATTTATCAACACAGAAAAGGTCACTGGAAAAACATTTTCATGAAACAAATAATAAATCCTACAGGAATTTATGGGAGCTCTGGTAGCGTAGTGTCTAAGGCACTTGACTGGTACCAGAAGGCTGGTGGTTCAAACCCACCAGCCACTCCTCAGAAGGAAGATGGGGCAATTTACTTCCTAGTGATACTGCCTCGGAAACCTAAGGAAACCTAAGGAGGGGTCACTATGAGGTGGGTCCGACTCGAGGGCACACAACAACAACAACAACACAGGAATTTACAGGAAATAGGAATGGCCAGATCTCATCTCTCACATTTTGGTCATGTTGTCAGAAGGGACCAGTCCCTAGAGAAAGATATGCTAGGTAAAGTAGAGGGTCAGCAAAAAAGAGGGAGCCCCTCAATGAGATGGATTGACACTGTGGCTCCAACAATGGGCTCAAGCACTGTGATTGTGAAGATGGCAAAGGACCAGGCAGTGTTTCGGTCTGTTGTATATGGGGTCACTATGAATCTCAACTGACTTGACGGCACCTGACAGCAACATAGGAATTTAGAGAAGGCTGAGATACATGTGGCTAAGCACAGTTGATGAGATGGTCATAGAAGAAGTGGGATCAGTACTAGGTAAGGCCATGAAGACCTGGCAGATAAAAACATGAGGAGCAGAAGAGAAGGAAAGACAGTGGGAAGAGGGAAGCAGGAGAGGGAGGAGAGCATCAAAAGCAACAACTGCAGCTGTTGTTGTTGTTGTTATGTGCTGTCGAGTCAAACCCGACTCATAGCGACCCCTCCTTGGGTTTCCGAGGCAGTATCACTACGGAAGTAGGATTGCCCAACCTTCCTTCCGAGGAGTGGCTGGTGGGTTTGAACCACCAGCTGTCCGGTTAGCAGGCAAGTGTCTTAGCCACTATGCTACCAGAGCTCCCCTACTATTTAGATTCCAGGCTCTTAACAAACATACCAACAAACCAAACTCATGACTGCAAGTCGGATTCAACTCATAGTGACCCCTCTTTGGGCCTCTGAGGCAGCATCTCTACAGAAGTAGATTGCCCAACCTTCCTTCTGAGGAGTGGCTAGTGGGTTTGAACTGTCAGCCTTCTGGTTAGCAGTCAGATGCCTTAGGCACTATGCCACCAGAGCCCCCAAAACACAGAGCCCTTCAACTGGAAAATGCAATCATTTACATGTCAAAAGACAACACTCATTCTTATCAATGGTTCAAAAGCCATGCTCAGCAAGGAGAGAAGGGCATAAAAGGTAAGCTCCATCCAGAAACACAAATGCTAAACTGTACACATTCATCATGTTTTATTAAGTCTCCACCTATTCCTAGAATGTCCTTCAGATACTTATGCACCAAAAGATCCATGATTTGGGAGACTTGAATTATTCACCAATACTGTCATAACTTTATACAGAAATTGCTAGTCTGAAGCATTTAAGTGCTGATAAACAAATCCTCAGTAGGTCTTCTGAAATGATTGATGTCAGATATTTTATTTTGCTTCAGCCTTGTTCCACTGAGATGCTGTAAATATTGCTTACTATGAAGCACAACATTTAAATGTGATACCAGGAAAAGCTGCAGAATCATCTTCCAAACGCTGGCCTGAGGCCAGAGCAAGTCTGCTCCCTTTGGAATTGCCCTCCAGGAGTCAAAAATAGCACCAAAATTACCTGCCACGCCACATTTGAAACACTAAAGGAATATGAGAAAACACAAAGGGGCTGCTCCCCCATTGGATACCAGCCCAGAATGTGTTTGCTTACTTGATCTGACTCAGCAGAACACTACCTACTTGGCAGGACTAGGGCCAGAGGGGAAGGGCCATGCCTAATTTGGCTATTTTCAGGCAAGATGCGCTTCAATGTGAAATTCTACAGCTTTCTTCAGAATCAGTCAGTGACCTGTGGCTTTAAATACCACCTTGTGAATTCTGGCAGTGAGTTTACTAACTCAAGGGGGAAAAGCTACAGCTGTACCTTAACTACTAAACACTTTTATTTCTGAAGAATTTTTTTTTTTCAGTTAAGAAAACTGCTCACAATAAATTTTTAAATAAACATGCAAACTATATATAATTGATGTTTAAGAACATATATGTGTGCCTTACCTTCCCTCCCCCCTTTTCTTGATTTCCTTCGTTTAAAGAGCTTAATATTATACAGTGTTATACTGTATTGTAATATCTGAACATCATTCTGAATATTAGTTCTCAGCAAACTTTTAGAGTTTAAAGTCAGGAGATACAGGCAGCACACAACTAAACATCATCAATATGGACTCCTCACCCATTTACTGAAGCCATCAGATGAGCTAAACCTCCACTCCTGTATTGTAAAATCCAGTCATCTAAAGTATCATATTTTTATGATGGAAACTAACAATAAGGTATTGTTCGTATGTACCAAAAAAAAAAAAATCTCACTGCCGTCAAGTCGAATCCGACTCACAGCAACCTTTCCCAACCTTTCCTTAGGTTTCTGAGGTAGTTATCAGTACAGAAGTAAATTGTCCAATCTTCCTTCCCAGGAGTGGCTAGTAGGTTTGAACCTCCAGCCTTCTGGTTAGCAGTTAATTAGGCACTATACCACCAGAATTCCCAGTTCATATGTAAATAACTTTTTTTTTTTTTTAATTGTGCTTTGGGTGCAAATTTACAAAGCAAACTTGTTTTACATTCAACAGTTCACACACATCTGATTTCATGCCCAGTCCCCAACCATAAAAAACTCTCCTCCCCTCTCCTCCTTATGACTTTCCACCCCATGTGTCCTTATCTATGCACTCCTGTCTGCTATGTCCTTCTTATCTATGCATTCTTGTCTGTCCAGCTTCCCCTCTATGTGAGTGCTACCTCTCTGGTGTCTCATGGCTGGCTGATCCAAAGGGTGCATCTCCCTAGAGTAGGCGGGTACATCCACCTAGGCAGCTGTTCTGTACGTAGGTCTTTCTATGTTGGACTGGGAGCCAATCCAAGTAAGTGAGTCCATTTCTAGGTCCTAAGGCTAACCTGGGGCCTTAGTCTCAGGGGTTCTACCGGTCTCTCTCCGACCAGCAATTCTAGTCATTTTCTGTTTTTTAATTTTGTTCCACATTTTTCCTACCACTCTATCCAAGATCTCCAGATTTGATCCTGTTCCAAGCAGCTGTCATTGGTAGCTGGGCACCATCTAGTTCTTCTGGTCTCAGGGTCATGGAAGCTGAGGTCCTCCAGTCCATCTTATCTTTGGACTAATTGTTTCCAGATGCTTTGATTTTCTTTAGTCTTCTTTGCTCCGGCCAAGAGGAGACCAATAATTGCATCTTAGATGGCTGTTGGGAAGCTTTGAAGACCCTAGTTGCTACCAAAGTAGGTTGTAGAACAAAATTTTTATGAATTATGTGTGCCAATTGAGCACAATATCCCCCGAGACCATGGTCCCAAGTCCGCAGGTCCAGTGACTGTCTCTCACAAGATACTTGGTTGTCTCTGAGAAGTTACTCCAACCCTGTCTTCTGTTGCTTCTTTAATGTATGTGGCTAATTTTGTAGCACAAATGCATATGTAAGATTATCTTCTGCCAAATCTATCCTTGCTCTAAGGTGTATTCCTGTTCCCCTACCTCCACTGTTCATATGTAAATAACTTTTAAAGCTCCCAAACACAAATATTTGCTAGGCTCAGTCACTACCAAAGAAATTTAAACTTAATTTAAAGGAACAGTAGTTAAAATTAAAAATTTTAGACTGAAAATATCAGTGTTGGTCAGGATGTGGAGCAAATGGAACTTTGCTTCTGGAAGCACTAGTACATTTGCTTTGGAAAACTGTTGACAAAATATGTCATGTATGAATTAGAATTTGCACATAGCAGGCAACAATAGTATGCCTTGAGTTCCATACTGTTTTATCATTTTAAATTTTAAACACAAGTAAAAACAAGTGGTCCCAGAGAATGACAGAATTACAATCACTATGCTATCACAACACAGTAGTATCACAGGGGTTGGAGAAACAAAGCATGCCCAAAGCAAGTTCCGATTAAAAGTCGTTATAAACTTGCTTTCACAACTAATGTGTTAGCTGTATCCACAGGTATGGGGCCAACTGTTCAGCAGAACTCTCTGATTCAACTTCCATGTGAAACAGAACGTTTATGAAAGGAAAACAAAAGCCTCAACAGTTACTGAAGTAATTATTTAGAACTTAGACCAACAAACAATGTATATATATAGTGCAAATGGTTAATACACTCAGTTGCTAACCAAAAGGTTGGAGGTTCAAGTCCACTCAGCAGTATCCCAGAAGAAACACCTAGCAATACACTTCCAAAAAATCAGCCACTGAAAATCCTATGGGGCACAGTTCTACTATGACACACATAGGGTCACCATGTGTTGAAACCAGCTTGACAGCAACTGGTTCAGTTGGTAGGCCAACAAAATATTCGAAAGAAGTGGAGTATTTTATGACTGTCACTGTTTAGAACTGCAGGTACATGGAGATTTGTATCTTTAAACAAGCAGACCAACTTTCAGTCAGTTTTATAATTGTTATTAAATTCTCTATAATATACCCCTTTATTGCCAACAGGTAGAGGGGAGCAGATCACTCCCATCTTCCTACCCTTGGTTGGCCACTGCCCAATAGAGTTGAAATGTGTAAGTAATAAAAGTGTGTTAATTTGAAGCTTACATACGTTCACAAATGTGAAATGTTCTTACGACCCAATACTTCCACTTCTAGATACCTTTACTGTAAGAACATGCAAATGTGTGGCCAAAGAGACATGTACCAAATATTCATGGTATTACTATTTATATTTAAAAAACAGAATAGCTAAATAAAAGGGACTATAAAAATACAATGGAATATTATATAACAATTAAAATGGATTAGCTGAAGCTACAGATTTTATCTATAATACTCCAGTTTTAAAAATTCATTTATTATTTGCATAATTCAATGTTAGTATTTTTAACTTGGGAGCTCTGGTAGCGTAGTGCCTAAGGCACTTGACTGCTAACCAGAAGGCTGGTGGTTCAAACCCACCAGCCACTCCTCGGAAGGGAGATGGGGCAATCTACTTCTGTAGTGATACTGCCTTGGAAACCCAAGGAGGGGTCTCTATGAGTCGGGTCCTATTCGCCAGCACACAGCAACAACAACACATTTTAAATTACAGTAATGAAAGATCTAAGTAGCCAGGGTGTTGTTGTTAGCTGTCATTGGGTTGGCCCCCGAGTCATGGTGACCCCACCACAGACTATGGAACAAAAGAAACACTGCCTAGTCCTGTGCCATCCCCATGACCTTTGTAATCCATGGGGTTTTCATTAGCTGATTTTCAGAAGTAGATCACCAGGCTTTTCTTCCTATTCCATCTTAGTCTAAAAGCTGTGCTGAAACCTGTTCCGCATCATAGTAACTCACAAGACTCCAGCCTCTACCAACAGATGGGTGGTGGCTGCACATGAGACGCACTGGCCAGAAATCCAACCCAAGTCTCCTTCACAGAAGGCGAGAATTCTACCAGTGAAGCAGGACTGCGCAACCAGATTATCAGCCACCATCCATTCTCAGTAGGCCTATAGCTGTTCATATATACTTGAGTCTCTGCTATTATCTTGTTGCAACAATCAGAATAAAACAGTAATCAGCATTGAATCCATGTGGTAAGAACAAAGGCCCATGGATTTGTTTATGCACTTATGCAAATTCCATTCTAGACTGTCCTTCACAGGAACAGTGGCCCAAAAGGAATTCATCAGTCATCTGAGCACTGGCAGAAACTTCCTGAGGACAAAGATGGGTGTGGACCTATGGGAAAGTTAGATAACCCTCTCAACTCTTCATGGGAGGGGCCAGCAATTCTTAGTGGGCTGTGCTACAGCCCTCAACCCCATAGAAGGTACTTCCTAAGGAAAGCTTTTCCTACAGACCTGAACTGAGAGGGCCCCAGGCCCAGAATGAGGACAACAGGCCAGTCACTTGTACAAAACTGGCCTGGAACCACCTCAGTGCGAGAGTGGGCAGACAAGATGGAATCAGGCTATGTTCAAGTCATACAGCTCATGAGTTATGATATGCATCAATTCCACTCCTCTGCAGGGTGACTCCCTCTGCTTATCTTCTGGAACATTACAAAGCCAAGTAACACAGATATCAACTGCCTCTTTACCATGAAAAAGGAGAGTGAGTTCTTATAATTAATTGTTTCCTAAAGCGTTTTCTGTGAGACATCTTACTGGTATGCACTTAACAGAAAGAGGGTTCCACTGTTAAATAAGCTTGGGAAACGTTGCTTAATATATATATTAATATATACTTCTACTCCTCACACTCGACGGCACATAACAACAACAACAACAACTCCTCACACACAAAATGTACTTTATATTAAAGTCTCTAGTGCTAGGGATGGGAGCTCTGGTAGCATAGTGGCTAAGGCACTTGACTACTAACCAGACAGCTGGTGGTTCAAACCCACTAGCCACTCCTCGGAAGGAAGGCTGGGCAATCCTACTTCCATAGGGATACTGCCTCGGAAAGCCAAGGAGGGGTCGCTATGAGTCAGGTGTGACTCCATGGCACATAACAACAATAACAGTGCTAGGGATATCATTGCTGATGTCAGATGGATCTAGGCTCAAAGCAAAGAATACCAGAAAGATGTTTACTCATGTTTTATTGACTGTGCAAAGGCATTTGATTGTGTGGATCATAACAAATTACGGGTAACATTGAAAAGAATGGGAATTCCAGAACACTTAATTGTACTCATGAGGAACCTGTACATAGACCAAGAGTCTGTTGTTTGAACAGAACAAAGGGACACTGCATGGTTTAAAATCAAGGAGGGAGTGCGTCAGGGTTGTATCCTTTCACCATACTTATTTAATCTATGGGCTGAGCAAATAATCCAAGAGACTGGACTATAGGAAGAAGAACGTGGCATCAGGATTTGAGGAAGAATCATGAACAACCTGCAATATGCTGACGACACAACTTTGCTTGCTGAAAATGAGGACGACTTAAGGCACCTACTGATGAAGGTTGAAGAATACAGTCTGCAGTATGGATTACATCTCAATATAAAGAAAACAAAAATCCTCACAACTGGACCTATAAGCAGCATCATGATAAACGGAGAAAAGATTGAAGTCGTCAAAGACTTCACATTGCTTGGTTCTACAATCGACACCAGTGGAAGTGGGAGTCAGGACATCAGACGACATATAGCACTGGGCAAATAGGCTGCAAAGGACCTCTTTCAAGTGCTGAAGAGCAAAGATATCTTCTTGAGGACTAAGGTGTGCCCCCACACAAGCCAAGGTATTTTCAGTCATCTCATACGCATGTGAGAGCTGGACAATGAATAAGGAAGACCGAAGAAGAGTTGATGCTTTTGAGTTGTGGTGCTGGTGAAGAATACTGAGAGTACCATGGACTACTAAAAAAAACTAACAGATCTGTCCTGGAGGAAGTGCAGCCAGAACGCTCCTTGGAAGCAAGAATGGCCAGAGTTCGTCTCACCTACTTTGGTCTCGTTGTCAGAAAGGACCATTCCCTGAAGAAGGATGTCATGCTTGGTAAGGTGGATGGTCAACGAAGGAGGGGAAGGCCATTCTCATTTCCAAGGAGCACTCCAGCTGCACTTCTTCCAGGACAGATTTGTTCATTCTTCTGACAGTCCACACTGTTTTCAGTATTCTTCACCAACATCACAATTCAGATGCATCAATACTTCTTCAGTCTTCTTTACTCATTGTCACCTAGGACAACCATTAAAACAGAAGTCCTAGCTCCATCCTGACTGCTTGATCGAATCTTCATGGAAGAGGTCCAGGTGACTTACGATAAAGCAAGTTTGGAAAATGCTGACTAAGTAGCATTTGACAAGAAACACTATTTTCTGTCCAAAACGTCTCTAAAAGGTTCCTGGTTCAATTTCTTGCTTTACTAAGTTTCATATACGAAGTATTTATTCTCGGTCATTATTTTAAGCATTATTATTCATTCACATTAATAAGGATAAAGAGACTATAGAATGTTGAAGCTTTACTGGTCTTCAATGCATCACAGCAGTTTTTTCATTTCTTGGATCTTTTTTTTACAAAGTTAATCACAATCATTTAATAATAATAACTAAGCTCTTACATGTGTATTTCTATTTCCCATAATTTTCACAACAACCTTATATGAAAGGTACTATTGTTTTCCTCCATTTTGAACAAATGAGGAACCAAGCTCAGTAAGTTAAGTAACTTGCCCTCAGTCAAAGTTTCTCAACTTCAGCACGACTGCCATTTTGCTCGGGCTGCATAAGGTTTTGTTGGGAGGGTGGGCAGTTGCCCTGTGCACTGTAGGAGGGTTCAGAACATCCCTGGCCTTCACCCACTAGCCATCAAAAGTAGACTCCCCTGCATCCAGTTGTGGCCACTAAAAATGTCTCCAAACACTGCCAAATAAATGTCTCACTGGGGCCAAAGAGGTTGTGCACAGTGGCCCTAAGTAGTAGTAGAGGTAAGAGCAGATGAGTCAGAATCCAATTGAGGTCACATCACTCCCAAGTCTTCTCCCAAGACGTAAGAGAAGCCTGTCATGCCATCCTTTGCATCCTTTTCTGGTCAGTTAAGGGGGCCCCCGGTGCTTTGGGGCTCTAGTGCTCTGTCTGATAGCCTGTCAACACTGAGGAGAAGCTTGCAATAGGCTCACTGACCAACAGTAAGATAAAGGTGTATCCAGAGCCAGCCAGCAATTTCTGGGACAGAGCAAACACTCAATAAAAGTGATTCCTGTGCATGTATTTCTTCCTGTCCTGCCAAAGGCTCTAGTTGTACCTATGAAACTTACTCAATTTGTTCACTTAAGAATGAACCACACTAGCATATCTACCGTATTTAACACCCGAAAGGATTATTTTTTTAACACACACTCCTCTGTATAAAAAAAAATTATTTTCAGTAACAGTTTTATAAAACTCAGTAGTAACTATTATTTTCTTGATTTGTTCTTTAATTTTAAAATAATCTATTAACTTGGCAAATATGTTGTCTATTATTTTACAATAAAAAAAATTCAAAATGATAAAACTTCATTATTACAGATAATACGTAAACCCAGTAAAACATTTCATGAATGAACTAAAATTGTCATTTGCCAAACAAAAATTTGACACTTCAAGGTTTGCACTATTTCACTGTTTTCATTTGTAGGTGCAAACAAAAACTCCAACTGGTTACATAAAATGACAGAATTATAATTAAGAATGCTATACATCATTGTTTGTTTAGAATCTACTGCTTAAATGTAGAGTTACGTATTTTCAGGGGTTAAAAGCACAAAGAATGTCCAAAGCAAGCTTGAACAATTCTGAACTCTCAAAACTTGCTCTCTAAATGAATTCATATAGCTTAATCCACATGTGCTGGGACCAACTGTATAATTAAGAGTCTTTGATTTAACTTCCATGTAGTGTATAATGTCTATTAAGGATAAGAAATAAAAAAGTACTCATTGAGGCTTACATATATATTATTAAAACTCAAGTTACCCCAGTAATTATCTAGAACAGGCACCAACAAAAGACTTCTGGAGGAGGAATATTTTATTACTAACATTGTTTAGAGCTGTAGCATAATTCTAGACTTTCAGACTTTGCAGACAGACTTTTGGATAGTTCTATTACAGTTTTTATATTCTCTATAGACAATGCACCCTCTTTTCACCTTGACTGGGAGCTCTGGTGGCATAGTGCCTAGGGCATTTGACTGCTAACCAGAAGGCTGGTGGTTCAAACCCACCAGCCATTCCTCAGAGGCAAGGTTGGTCAATCTACTTCAATAGTGACATCGCCTCGGAAACACAAGGAGAGGTTATGAGTCGGATCCGACTCAACAGCAATGAGTTTGGTTTGGTTTGGTTTTGGTTCACCTGTACTGGAAGAGACCAATCCCATCACCTGGTCTTGGGTACCCTACTATCTATCAGAGTGAAAATGGTACCCAGAAGCCTCAAATCTAGAAAGTACCTGGATACAAAAGAATAATACAAAAGAGGAAAGAAAAGTCACAAAAAGATCATCATAATGGTCAGATCTCCTGGTCCCATTTCCAGTCTGACTCTAGCTTACTGTATAAATTAGACAGTCAATGAAACTTCTCTGGACAATGCAGCAGAGAATCTAAGAACACAAACTGGCTTAGGACAAAATTTGAATGCTAGTTACTTACTGACCCTGTGACCCAGGTCAAGTTTCTTCTCTGGGCCTCCTAATTATCTCAGCTTTTAAGATGTAGATAAAATAATCTACCTTAAATAATCTACCCTTTAAGGTTGTTGGGGAGCTCTGGTGGCGTAGTGCCTAAGGCATCTGACTGCTAACCAGAAGGCTGGAGGTTCAAACCCACCAGCCACTCTTCGGAAGGAAGGTTGGGCAATCTACTTCCGTAGCAATACTGCCTCGGAAACCTGAGGAGGGGTCGCTGTGAGTCAGATCTGACTCAATGGCAGTGAGTTTGGTTTTGATTTGGTTATAAGGTTGTTGTTAGGTAATGAAAATAAAATATAAGTAAGTGCTTGCTCTATACCTGCACATGGGAAATGTCTTGAAAGTATTTAATCTGGGTATGGGCGTGTTTTATTGACTATGCAAAGGCATTTGATTATGTGGATCATGACAAATTATGGATAACATTGAGAAGAATGGGAATTCCTGAGCACTTGATTGTACTCATGAGGAATCTGTACCTTGACCAGGAGGCTGTCATTCAAACAGAACAAGGGGACACTACATGGTTTAAAATCAAGAAGGGAGTGCATCAGGGTTGTATCCTGTCTCCACACTTATTCAATCTATATGCTGAGCAAATAATATGAGAAGCTGGACTATATGAAGAAAAACGTGGTATCAGGATTGGAGGAAGAATCATTAACAACCTGAGATATGCAGACGATACAACTTTGCTTGCTGAAAGTGAGGATGACTTAAGGCACCTACTGATGAAGGTTGAAGAATACAGTCTGCAGTATGGATTACATCTCAACATAAAGAAAACAAAAATCCTCACAACTGGACCAATGAGCAGCATCACAATAAATGGAGAGAAGATTGAGGTTGTCAAGGAATTCACGTTGCTTGGTTCTACAATCGATGCCAATGGAAGCAGCAGTCAGGACATTAGACAACGTGTAGCATTGGGAAAGTCAACTGCGAAGGAACTGTTTCACGTGCTGAGGAGCAAGGATATCTCCTTGAGGACTAAGGTGCGCCTGACACAAGCCATGATATTTCCAATCGCCTGGTATGCATGTGAGAGCTGGACAATGAATAAGGAAGACCGAAGAAGAGTTGATGCTTTTGAGTTGTGGTGCTGGCGAAGAATGCTGAAAGTACCATGGACTGCTAAAAGAACTAACAGATCTGTCCTGGAGGAAGTGCAGCCAGAATGCTCCTTGGAAGCGAGAATGGCCAGACTTCGTCTCACCTATTTTGGTCATGTTGTAAGAAGGGACCATTCCCTGGAGAAGGATGTCATGCTTGGTAAGGTGGAGGGTCGACGAAAGAGGGGGAGGCCTTCAACGAGATGGATTGATACGGTGGCTGCGATGATGGGCTCAAGTATAGCAGGGATTGTGGGGCTGGTGCGGGATCGGGCAGTGTTTTGTTCTGCTGTGCATGGGGTCGCTATGAGTCGGAAATGACTCGACGGCACTTAACAACAACAACAACAACATGGACGTGTTGTTGTGCTGTCAGCTGCCATGGAGTTAGCCTGATGCATGGCAATGTTATGCACAGTGGAACGAAATGCTGCCCAGCTCTGCACCATCCCCATGATCAGCTGCTGACTAGACCACCGAAAGCCTTAAGGTGTTCACTGGCTGATTTTTTGGAAGTAGGCTGCCAGACCTTTCTTTTCTTCTTAGTCTATCTTAATCTGAAAGCTCTGCTGAAATGTATTCCACATCATAGCATCATGTCAGCCTCTACTGACACGCAAGTGGTAGCTAAGCATGAGATGCAATGGCCAGAAGGAATTCATTGTATTATTCTCTTTAATTTGGTTGATTTTTGAAATTTTTCAAAAAGCATTTGAAGTTAGTTATCATCGAAAAAAAAAAAACCTCACTCCCATACAGTCAGTTCCAACTCACAGCAAGCCCTCTTGGGTTTCCAAGGTGGTAAATCTTTATTGAAGTAAGATTGTCCAGTCTTCCTTCCATGGAGTGGCTGGTGGATCTGAACCACCAACCTTCTGGTTAGCAGTCAAATGCCTTAGGCACTGCACCACCAGAGCTCCTAGTTATCAGGTTCCTAATATATAAAACAGAGGAATTAATGATTCTTGAAGTCTCTTCAGAATTTAAAACCTAAGGTTCAATTACCTGGTGTAAATCAGGAGCTGGGGAGAAGAGGAAGGACATTTCAGAAATAAACTTTGACCACTAGTCATCTCCTTGAGAGAAACCACTACACATAACCAATCCCCTACACATAAATGGTTCAATGAATTGGATGTTGGATTGGCTCCTGGCATTCATTACAAGATGCAAATCAAAATGGGCCTAGCTCTTACAAATCCAAGTCCTCAATGATATGAGGGAGTCCTTGGAAGGTGAAAATGGTTAATCATACTTGGCTGCTAAGCAAAAGGCTGAAAGCTCAAGTCTACTCATCTAAAAAACAAACTCATTGCCATCGAGTCAGATCTGACTCATAACGACCCCTCCTTGGGTTTCCAAGATGGTATCACTACAGAAGTAGATTGCCCAATCTTCCTTCCAAGGAATGGCTGGTGGGTTTGAACTGCCAGCCTTCTGGTTAGCAGTCAAACACCTTAGGCACTATGCTATCAGAGCTCCATAGGCACCCGAAAAATCTGCCACTGAAAACCCTATGGAGCACAGTTTGACTGTGACACACATGGGGTTGCCAGGAGTCAGAAATGACTGGATGGCAACTGGTTTAGTGGTGATTTTAATGATATGAGACTGGTACCTTACCTGGGAAATAACCTGAATCTTCCCACTCTGATCAAAGACCAGAGAAAGACACAATAATAATGAAGACTGTTTCTAAAAACCACACTTAGGATCAAATACACATCTTTCACATAGCTTGAATGGAAGAGCATGTACAACTTACAATTACACAAAACTTGAAAGGCAGTAGTTCAGGACAGATCTAAAATAGGAAAAATATTCTAGTACCTTGAAAATGGCATAATTTGACTTGAGAAAACATAGTAAGAATTAAGAACATAGCATGGAAACAATTAGTCCAAGGGACTAGTAGACCATATGATCCTCAGTCTATATGACCATGTGACCAGAAGAATTAGATGTGCCCAGTTACCATCTACTGTCAACCTCTAGGAGGGGGATCAGTGCAGGAGATCCTGGATAGAGTGGAAGAACAATGCGGAACTGTGGTGCAGTGAATTACTTGATAGGGCTTTTCTAGCCTAGTGTTTGTAACTCCCACTGGATTACTGGATGGGACCATGCAAATAAGGTGTGTAGAACACTGATGCTGGGATTGGTTAGTTTTGTCACTTTGCCAGGCTTAAAATGAGCCCTCCTAGAGGCAGAGGGGGGATCTCACTGCCATCAAGAGAGAAGAGCTGGAAGTGAGGTGGAGTATATCCTAGGACCCAAGATCCCTGTGCTAGGCTAGACCCTCTTTGGCTGAGAGATGCCCTGGTGGAGTGACACCCTGGCAAAGAAACATGCCCTGGTGTGAGAGATGCCCTGGCGGAGAGACGGTGGCAGTACAACCAAGAGGCATGAGACAGAGCGGCAGGCTTACCTGGCCTACATAGACAGAGGCCAGAACAAGAGGCCAAGGGCCAAAGAGGAGTGTCTGAGGGCAAACCAGAGGGGAGACTGTTCTGATCGAAGAGTTGTAACCTGAGCATGTTCCTGAACCTGAATTGTAACCTGTTACTTCCCTAGTAAACCCCATAATCATAAGTACTGTCCGAGTTTTATGCAGCCATTGTAATGAATTATCGAGCCCAGCAGAGAAGTAGTAAGTACTGTGGAAGGGACGGTTGGTGTCAAAGTTGGTAAAAAGCCTGGAGGGTGGCGGCATATCTGGCCTCAAAGGAATAAGTCTTGGGCTGCTGACGGTGATTCTGTCTTCCTCTTAAGAAGTTAGAGGAGGTCAGAAGATACCACTTCCATGGCCTTTTTGCAGGAACAAAACTCAAAATCATAAAAAATTATCACGTTTGTTGATCTGACAGAGCCTGGTGAGACCCCCAAGACTACAGTCCCTAGTTACCCTTCAGGTCTGGAACTGAACTCACTCCTGTGGCTTCCAGCCAAACAACAGACAGGCACATGAGGTGAACATTTACATCAGGTAGATAAACTCTTTGGAAAGATCAATCGTGGGAGAACAGAAGGGCAGTGTTTGTACAAGGAGACAGCTGGGGGTGGGAGTGCATGGGAAGGAATGACACAAGGACGAGGTAACTACAGGGAGGAAATGGGAAGAGAGCTGTTACATTGTGGGCAATTATAGTCAATGTCATGAAACAAAATGTGTATGAACTGCTGTATGGAAAATGAATATGCTCTGTTAACTTTCACCCAAATCACAATAAAAATTTAAAAAAAGAAAAAAGAGTTAAGAACATATGTTTCTGATGTAACTACCCTGACCCCAGTAAAGTTACCTTCTTCATAAAAGGACCAATCACACATGCATTTGTTAGCTCCAAGTGACCCTCAGACTGGGGTCCTCCTCTCCATAAACAAATCAAGCAATGCAAAAGTGAAAGCCTATTTTAAGAGCTAGAAAGGATGTCTCAGCTCCAAAGCTATTCAATGTTATAATTCTTTAATATTTAAAACATGTAACTACACAGTAGTCTGTTAGAGTTTGTGTGGTACTGGCTTCCAAAAATTATCTTCGAAGCAAAACCTAACCAATAAGAGTTTTCACTTTCACCCATTCCCTATCACAAAGTAGTCATCACCATACAATCACAATCCACTGGCTCATTCTCATTTCTTCACTTGGCTGATGATCTGATCCACTGATTATGTGACTTGGACCTGCTTTGTGTGATAGCTTTCTGTCAATGAGTATGGAAATTCCTTGGTGGGGGCGGGGGGAGCGGGGATAGAGGGATAGTGGTATATTAGTTTCTTAGGGCTGCCATAACAAAGTACCACAAAGTTGATAGCTTGTAAGAACAGAAACTTATTGTCTCTCAATTCTGGAGGCTGAGAGGCCAAAATAGGTTATTAACCGTGCTGATTCCTTTGGAGGGCTCTAAGGAATTATGTATCCCATGTCTCTCTCCTAACTGCTCCGGTAATCCTTGTTGTTGTTGTTGTTATGTGCCGTCGAGTCAGCCCTGACTCACAGCAACCCCTCCTTGGGTTTCCGAGACAGTATCACTACGGAAGTAGGATTGCCCAACCTTCCTTCCGAGGAGTGGCTAGTGGGTTTGAACCGCCAGCCTTCTGGTTAGCAGTCAAGTGCCTTAGCCACTACGCTACCGGTAATCCTTAACAATTCTTAATTTGTAGACCACTCCAATCTCTGCCTCCATCTTAACATAACCAATGACTTCCCTTTCTGTATCTGTCTATTCTCCTCTTTTATTATGCTAACTTAACTGATAACCTAATTCTAAATAAGGTCATGTTCACAGGTCACTCACTCTCACTCACTCACTGCCATCCAGTCAGATCTAACTCATAGCGACCCCTCCTTGGGTTTCCGAGGCGGTATCACTAGGGAAATAGACTGTCCAACCTTCCTTCTGAGGAGTGGCTGGCAGGTTTGAACCACCAGCCTTCTGGTTAGCAGTAAAGTGCCTTAGGCACTATGTCAATATATCATTTCACGAAAAGGTTGGGCAATTTACTTCCACAGTGATATTACCTTGGAAACCCAAGGAGGGGTGGCTATGAGTCAGGTCCGACTTGACAGCACATAAGAACAACAGCAACATATCACTTCAGGGACATAAAATCCAATCCATAACAGATATCTATGATTCCCCTTCCTGAGTGATGAAACATGAGGCATTTCAAAGCCTCCAAGAGAATGCTCTACGACTGTTGTTCTTCCTAACAATTGTCAGTGTAAAACAGGGTTGGGATGAAAGTTAAAGGATAAGCAAGAGAGAAGTCTCATTGGAAACAAACAAAAAGCAGCAATATCCCTGCATACATGGTCTTTCTGCACCACTTTATCTTCTTTCCCCACACACTTCACCTTGTTCTTCTATTCACTTTAGCTACTCTCTGTTCAAGAGCAAGTTTCAGAGTCTCTTCTGACATCTATTTCAGTCTTTTCTCTTTCCTTTTTAATGACTTTTTATTTTCTTCATGTAAGATGTTCTTGACATCATCCTACAACTCGTCTAGTCATTGGTGCTCAATGCATCAAATCTATTCTTCAGATGGTCTCTAAATTCAGGAGAGATATATTCAAGGTCATACTTTGGCTCTTGTGGACTTGTTTTAATTTTCTTCAGCTCCAACTTGAACTCACATATGAGCAACTAATAGTCTGTTCCACTACTGGCTACTGACCTTGTTCTCACTGATGATACTGAGTTTCTCCATTGTCTCTTTCCACAGATGTAGTCTATTTGATTCCATCTGGTGAGGTCCATATGTATAGTCACCATATATGTTGTCAGAAAAAAGGTATTTGCAAAAGATAAGTCATTGGTCTTACAAAATTCTATCTTGGGATTTTAGGCATCATTTCTATCACCAAGGTCATTTTTTCCAAATACAATCTGTCTTATTTGTTTCCAACTTTCATATTCCAATCACCAAATCAATGAATCCTAATTGTATGTTTGGTCAATTTCAAACTGCAGATGTTGGTAAAAATATTCCATTTCTTCATCTTTGGCATCAGTGGATAGTGTGTAAATTTGAGTAATCGTTGTATTAACTAGCCTTCCTTATAGGCATATGAATATTATCTTACAACTGACAGCATTATACTTCAGGAAAGATCTTGAATTTTTTTTTTTTTTTTTTTTTTTTTTGACAATGAATGTGACATCATTGCTCTTCAATTTGTCATTCCCAGCATAGTAGACCATATGATCATCTGATTCAAAATGATAATATCAGTCCATTTCAGCTCACTAGTACCTGAGACATGGATCTTTATGCATTCCATTTCATTTTTGACAACTCCCAACTTTCCTAGATGCCTGCTTCATACATTCCATGTTCCAAATAATAATGGATGTGTACAGCTGGTTCTTTTCACTTTAAGTCATGCCACATCAACAAATGAAGGTACTGAAAGCTCTACTCTATCCACATCATTAAGGCTGACTCTACTTTGAGAAGGAAACTCTTTCCCAGTCTACTCTGAGTGCCTTCCAACCTGAGGGCCCATCTTCCAGCACTATAACAATGTTCCGCTGCTATTCCTAAGGTGTTCACTGGCCAACTT
Organism: Orycteropus afer afer; assembly: GCF_000298275.1. NCBI lineage: Eukaryota > Metazoa > Chordata > Mammalia > Tubulidentata > Orycteropodidae > Orycteropus > Orycteropus afer. Next base: position 2,685,242 of record NW_006921677.1, read on the forward strand.
TATCAGAAGTAGACCACCAGATCCTTCCTCTTACTCTTAGTCTGAAAGCTCTACTGAACCCTGTCCACTAAAGGTGACTCTGCTGGTATTCAACATACCAATCGCATAGCTTCCAGCATCACAAGACATCAAAGTATGACAAACTAACAGACAAGTGATGACGTATAAATAAGGAATTACACTATAATTCCCTAAGGCAGAAGCCCATTTCCCTCACTCAACACATTCTGTGTTGTCTCCCTTTCCCAGTACTCAGATCTTCTCTTCCTGTCCTCCCGGCTCTGTCTTTTCTGTGAAGGCTTTTATTGGGAGTTACGGTTAATACTGGGAGCTCTGGTGGTGTAGTGCCTAAGGCATTTGACTGCTAACCAGAAGGTGGCGGTTCAAATCCACCAGCCACTCCTCAGAAGGAAGGTTGGGCAATCTACTTCCGTAGTGATACTGCCTCAGAAACCCAAGGAGGGGTCGCTATGAGTTGGATCCAACTCAACAGCAGTTTGGTTTTGGTTACGGTTAACACTCCCAGCTAAAGAGGGAGATTGCATCTACCCAGAGGTACCTTGTAAGAAAGGCCTGGTGATCTACTTCTGAAAAATCAGCCACTGAAACCCTACAGAGCACAGTTCTACTCTGACACACATGAGGTCACCATGAATCAGAACTGACCTGATGGCAACTGGTTGGTACTAGTTCAATGAAAACAAACAAAACCCTCCTATCTTTTCATAATACACATATATCACACTCTACCGTAAGAAATAACCACAGAGGGCTCCTACAACCCATTCAAGGGAGTTATCCATATAAATAATAATATTAACATCAGGAAAAATCTTGTTCAGAAAATCCTTTAATTTTCTCTTATATTATGAAACACTGAAAATGACATATCTTACCACATTTACTTAGGCTAACACCTAGGACACTCTTCCTCACCCCTAATTCTGAGCTCTTTGAAGAAGAGTATTTTGGTCATACCCACAAAATTCACTTAAAAGGAAAGTAACATTCTCCTGCTTAAAACTTGTAATAAGCAAAAGTACAAAAGCCAAATAGATGTCCATTCTGAAAAAGATGACAGTGATCACTTTCAGGTTAGATATACAAACATCAAGAGTAAAACAAAACGTACCCAAAAATTATTCCAACTTTTTAAGGTAATGGTTTCAGTGCTAATATTCTGTCATCGAATGGAAAAAAAAAAAAAAAATCACTATTTAAACTGAGAGGTCAGATTTTATGTAGCAATGGAACGTAGGGAACCTGTGTCTTGGTCCTAGCTTTGGCAGTGGCTGATTTTGGTCAAGGTACTACTCCAATTCCCGTTTCAGCTGCCTCACTTTGTGCTCTGAATATCTATGCCACTCTGTAACGATCTACCAATATGCACACTGCACTACCTTCTGCATTGCATATCATGTCCAAATGGACACCTGGAGACCCCACTTATGGAAAGAGTCAAGCTGGAAATCACACACCCTATGCCTGCCTGAAACATCTTCATCTGCTCAAACATCACCCATAAAGACAGTTAGGTAAACAGCCACATGCCAAATATGCAAATGTTCCAATTATCTGGTACCCTCTGAAAAAAATGCCCTTAGACATGGTCATTTTCAAGGTAGTATCATGTAATGAACTGAACTAACTATACATCTAGTAAAGCAGCTCCTTTCACTTTAGCATCCAGCATTAACAGGTAGCTAATTAACATGCCCTCCTTGCAACCTAAGCCCACAGGAATTCATGCAATGACCACTTATTTACTGATCCTTACTCCCCTCGGGACACTGTTCAGCCTGGAGATACAGAGATAAGAGCCTGGGCCAAAGACAGAGCTTTAAATAAAAACTTACAACACAAAATATCAGCTGGGTACATGTACTTAACATCTACTATGTGCTAGTTCAGCCGTTTTCTGAACCACTGTGGAGTTACCCAAGTCCTGTTCACAGGGTCCATAAAGTTCAAACACTTTGCCTAATAATATTAAGGGATTTCTGCCTTTTTCAATATGTTAACATATGTATTAATGATGCAAACGTATTGATGTGAAAAACTCTTACACCGTAGCACATGTAAAGGTAGCAACACCAAACTACACTGTATTAGTTATATAATTATAGTGTCTTCATCCCATGCATCACAGGGAGAAAAAAAAGCAGGAGCCAATTTCACTTAAGAAGTAATAAAAATTGCCCTTGATCAAACAGTAAAAATTATTAATTTTATTAAATCTCCACCATGAGTATATGTCTTTTTAACAGTCTATGTGGCAAAATGGGAAGCATGCATAAAATACTTCTGCTGCAAATCAAAATACAATGGTGGCCTTAAAGAAAAGGACTGAAGAACATGCTTGAATTATAAGCTACATTAGCCACTTTTTTCATTGAACACTATTTTTACCAAAAAGAATTGCCAAGCTAAAAGTATGGTTTTTGAGACTTGTATATTTGTCAGATGTTTTGTCAAAAATTAACAAAGTGAGACTGTCACATTAAGAATGTACAGTCCATGACAAAATTTGAGATTTCACATAGCAAACTCATAACCATCACCATAACCCATCACCATAAAGGTGAAGCTTAACCATAATTAAAAAGATTTTTCTGACGAGATCAGTGATGATATTAATAAGTGTGATTCAAAGTATAAATTAGATCAATGAATTTTAATGTAGCAGTAAGAAAAGTTCTGATACAGTTTCAGGTTCCATGTTGACCTGTTTAAAATACAGTATTTTTAAATTCTCAACTTTAATTTCTAGTATGATAAATATCTTCAGACATAAGCAAAAACTCTTTGGGTGCTCAATGATTTTTTTTTTTTTTTTTACCTGAGATATATAATACTTTCCATTTTCAAGTGAACAGTTCAGTAGATTTTTGTATATTTACAAGGTTGTGCAATCATCACCACTATTCAATTCCAAAACATTTCTATCATCCCAAAAAGAACCCCATACCCATTAGCAATCACTCATTATGCCCTCCTACCCCCATCCTCTGGCAACCACAAATCTACTTTCTGTCTCTATAGATTTGCCTATTCTGGACATTTCATATAAATAGAATCATATGATATGTGGGTTTTTTGTCATTTAGCATAATGTTTTCAAAGTTCATCCACGTTGTAGCATGTATCAGCACTTCACGCCTTTCCATGGCTAAATAATACTCCATTGTATGGATAGAACAGATTTTGTTTATCCATTTATCAGCTGATGGGCATTTGGGTTGCTTCCACTTTTTGGCTACTTGAATAGTGATGCTAACATTTCTGTATAACTTTCTGTATGAACACATAGTTTCATTTCTCTTGAGGAATGGAATTGTTGGGTCATATGGTAATTCTAGGTTTAACTTTTTGAGGAACCACCAAACTTCTTTCCACAGTGGCTACACCATGTTAGATTCCCACCAAGAATGCACAAAGGGTGTAATACTTTAAAGACTAAATAGGTCCTGAGACCAAAGTCTGAGAACCTCTGTAACTAGGCTCAGGAGATACTAAGATAAAGACAGTATCTCTCCTCAAAAAAGTCATAAAGTTGTATAAAAACTCAGTCAGAGAGAAAGATTCAGAAAGCCCCTCAGAGCTTCTAAGATACAGTATCAGTAGCTTTCTGCTGTAGTCTCTGCTGTGCTTCTTTGCTGTCCACAAAAGACTACCTGTTACATACACTGACAAGCAAACAGATACCTTACTTTTTGCACTTATGAAGTGCCCTCTCCACACATCTATCATTGTTCTCTGACCTTCATGTCTTCTCCCTTATTATTGCTTGGAACCAGCTTCTCTACCCACAAAGAAAGTTCTTCTCAACTACTTGTCGGTTTCAGTGCTAGTACAGAATTCCAAGGCTGGATGCTCTGTAACTGAGGCTTTGTAACATGTATTACATATGTGCAGCAACAAAAATATACAGCAGGACTATACTGAAACCAAGGAGCTCTGGTAGGCGTAGTGCCTAAGGCATTTGACTGCTGACCAGAAGGCTGGAGGTTCAAACCCACCAGCCATTCCGCAGAAGGTAGACTGGGCATGCTACTTCCATAGTGATACCGTCTTGGAAACCCAAGGAGGGGTTGCCATGAGTCAGATCCTAATCGACCGCAATGAGTTTGGGATTTTTTTTTTTTGTACTGAAACCAAGACTCAGAAAGTTCCCCCTGCATTTCAATGCCCTACAAAAGTCAAACAAGACTGCTCTATACACAGAATGAAAAATAGAAACACTGAAGAGTACAATCACAGAACTAAGAATGTGGTTTTACAGTTTCCATTTTTGTTGATATTGTTGAGTGTCATTGGGCTGATCACAACTCACAGTGACCCAGAGAACTGCCCCATAGGATTTGCTTGGCTGTAATCTCTACAGAAGCAGACTGTCAAATCTTTTCTCCCAAGGAGCCACTGGACACATGTGGATTGCCAAGCACTTACAGTTAGCAGCTTGCAAGCACTTAACCACTGAGCCACCAGGGCTCCTTACAGTAACTATTACTCAACCCAAAAGGAAACTGTCTATATAAATTTTAATTAGAAAAAAGCATAAACAAATTTTATGGTTTACCTGGTAGGCAGAATAATGACAACCAAAGAAGTCCATGTCCTAATCTCCTGGAACTTGTGAATAGGTTATCTCATATGGTAAAGAATTATAGATGGAATTAAAGTTCTCGGTGGCACAGTGGTTAAGCACTTGGCTACTGATCAAAAAGTCAGTGGTCTAAATCCAAAAGCAGCTTCATGGGAGAAAGATGTGGCAGTCTGCTTCTACAAAGATTACAACTTTGGAAACCTTACAGAGCAGGTCTGCTCTGTCCTATAGGGGTTATTATGATGGAGCCCTGGTGGCACAGTGGTTAGTTAAGCACCTGAGCTGCTAACAGGAAGGTGGGCAGTTCTAACCCACCAGCTACTCCATGGAAGAAAGAGAGTCTACTTCTATAAAGATGTACAGTCTTGGAAAACTTCTATAGGGCAGTTCTACTCTGACTTATAGGGTCACTGAGTCAGAATCAACTCAATGCAGACAGTTTGGTTTTGTAATCAGTTGACTGTAAAGTACGAAGATGACCTTGGATATCCAGGTAGGACCATGTAATCACTACCAAAATGGTTTAACACCATTTAGTAGCAAGTGTTGACAATTTTTTTTTTTTTAAATCTCCTTTACATCCTTGTTTTAACAATCCAAATGTTTTCCATGAGCAATTTTTTTTTCTTCAACAATCTTTAGCATATTTATTTCTCAAAGCTACTTGTATTAGGACTACTATTATACTATAAAGGGAGCCTTAGTGGCACAGTGGTTAAGCACTCAGCTACCACCTGGAACATCAGTGGTTCAAAGACGTGGCAGTCTGCTTCCATAAAGATTTATAGCCTCGGAAACCCTCTGAGTCAGTTCTATGCTGTCCTATAGGGTCACTATGGGTTGGAATTGATTCAATACCCACAGGGTTTTTCTGTTGTTTGCTTGTTTTTAAGTATGCAATTGGGTGCCTAAGGCACTTGACTACTAACCAGAAGGCTGGCCATTCAAATCCACCAGCCACTCCTCGGAAGGAAGATGGGGCAATCTACTTCCGTAGTGATGTTGTTGTTGTTATTATTTGCTGTCGAGTCGTCCCCGACTCATAGCGACCCCTCCTTGGGTTTCCGAGGCAGTATCACTATGGAAGTAGGATTGCCCAGCCTTCCTTCCGAGGAGTGGCTGGTGGGTT
>NW_006921677.1:2691326-2699416 GCF_000298275.1 Orycteropus afer afer
ACTATGAAAGTAGATTGCTCAACCTTCCTTCCAAGGAGTGGCTGGTGGGTTTGATCTGCCAGCCTTCTGGTTAGCGGTCAAATGGCTTAGGCACACTATCAGAGCTCTTTTTTGGGGTTTGAGCTTGTAAATTGTTTCAGAACACATACCAAACAAACCAAGAAAAAGTTTACAAAAATCAAAGTTTCATCACCATTCAATGGAGTATTTTCAACTGGTGCAATTATGAAACAGCCACCTCACCACAACCACAAAACATTTCAAGCCGATCTCAAGCCAATCTCTTGTTAGGAAAGTGTCATTTGTCATTATTCTCTGACACACAGAACATATTTTACAGCACTAACAATTAATGTGCACTCATTTATCACAAAGATGGATGACAGATAAAGCCCCATGTGACTGGCTATGGAGAGCTACAGAGCAATCTGTTAAAAGATTTATACTGGTTTGTGTAGTTCTCATAGAGCAAGCTTCTTTTCCTGTTTCTCTGTTAGAAGACATCTGTGTTCCTACTGAGAAACTGGAGGGATCGGCTACCTAGGAACAATGTCAAATGCATTAAAAATTAGTAAGAAAAAAATTTCCTCCATGGCAATATTCCATCTCAGTTTCACAAGCTATATGCTATGTATACTTCACACAGCAGCCCTATGAAAACGCCTAGGCCTCAGCATTTCTTTGGAAAGGGAAAGGGCCAGAAAATAAATCAGTCAGTAGGTCCAGAGACCTGCAGGCAAAAACAAATCAGAGGGACCTTAACTGGAGAAATTTTAATTTTATAATCTGTGAGTTTTGTATAAATTCTATAAACACCTAATGATTTGCTATTACAACTAGTGGTCATTTTTAAAAAAAACGCGATGAGCTCTGGTAGCATAGTGCCTAAGGCACTTGACTGCTAACCAGAAGACTAGCGGTTCAAACCCACCAGCCACTCCTCGGAAGGAAGATGGGGCAATCTACTTCCATAGTGATACTGCCTAGGAAACCCAAGGAGGGGTCGCTATGAGTCAGGTCCGACTCGAGAGCACATAACAACAACAACAACAATACAAAATGACACCATCAACCACATGCAAACCACTCTCCTACAATAAGTACTTCCTCCTATGCAATCACCATGAGAAAAATGAAACCCTTATTTGCATAGTACACCTTAGAAAACAAATTACTATAGTCATAAAGAAGTAGTCACTCCCTCCTTAGTACTTACAGAGACCTGTATTAGACACTGGGGATAGAAATGAAAAGTAGAAAACATCTTTGTTGTCCTCAATTTAATTGGGTGGGTGGAAAAGGTACATATAACCAATCTACTCTCCTCTGCCATTCATTGTTCATCCAGGTTTTCAATCAAATATCATTGATAAGTAAGGAATTAATTATCAGTAACTACAGTGAGGAAAGGCAATACTCAATATGGGGTAAGTCAGCACAACTTGACCAAAGTAAATGAAGACACCGAGAAGTATGCAAGAATAAAGGACAATTGAGATAAAGGCTGTAACATACACAATTTGCAACAGTAATGACAACCAAAAAATATTGGTAATTACATAGGTAGATACATATGGTACATATGTACAGAAGTCATATGTGAGTACATGCACATGCATATACAGGTACATTTGTAGGTATATGTACATAGATGTGTGTGTGTGCTGCATATAAATTCATATATATAATAAAGCACATAGGGGGCATACTAATAGAAACATGCTAGACATATCCAAACCAATCACAGGATTCATTTACTGGGTTAAGCACTTGGTTGGTACCACAGTCTCATGAGACAACTCAGTCAACTGGCATAACACAGTTCATAAAGATGCATGTGAAAGCTGGACAATGAATAAAGAAGACCAAAGAAGAATTGATGCCTTTGAAGTACGGTGTTGGCGAAGAATATTGAATATACCATGGGTTACCAGAAGAATGAAAAAATCTGTCTTGGAAGAAGTACAGCCACAACGCTCCTTAGAAGTGAGAATGGTGAGACTCTGTCTCACATACTTTGGTTATGTTATCAGGAGTGACCAGTTCCTGGAGAAGGACATCATGTTTGGTAAAGTGGAGGGTCAGTGAAGAGAAGATGACCTTCAATGAGACAGACTGACACAGGGGCTCCAACAATGGGCTCAAACTTTGCAATAATCACAAGGATGGCACAGGACTGGGCAGTGTTTCATTCTGTTGTACACAGGGTCACTTTTAGTTAGAACCAACTTGACAGCACCTAACAAAAACAACAAGTTTGTAAAGATAATGTTCTACATCCCCATTTGGTGAGTAGCATAGGGGTCTTAAAAGCTTGTGAGCGGCCAACCAAGATACAACTATTGGTCTCTTCTTATCTGGAGCAAAAAAGAATGAAGGAAACCAAAGACTCAAAACAGAAACCAGTCCATCCACAAAACTAACAGCCTACGTGAACCACAGCCTCTTTTAGTCTGAGACCAGGAGAACTAGACGGTGTTCGCATACTACTACTTTCTGACCAGGGAGACAATAGAGGGTCCCAGATAATGAGAGGAAAATGTAGAACAAAATTCAAATTCCTAAAAAAGGCCAGACTTACTAGCTAATAGAAACTAGAGGAACCCCCAAGATTATCACCCTAGGATATTCTTTGAACTTAGAATTGAAGCCACTCGTGTAGGTCATCTTTCAGTCACATAATAAATAGGCTTATAAAATAAACAACATCACCTGTGAGGAAGGTGCTCCCTTAAACTATCAACTCCATGATACCAAACAGTCAACGTTCACCTAAAAGAATATTGAATATACCATACAACAGTAAGAAGGAGCAAAGAAACTACATAAATGGCAACACAACAGAATGGAAATAATGAGAATGCTGACACACTGTAAAAACTGTAATCAATGTCACAGAACAGTATGTATAAAAACTGTTAAATGGGAACTTAATTTGCTATCTAAACTTTCACCTAACACAATTAAATAATTTTAATAAAATAACCGTGGTGAGATTTATTGAATGCTTAATACTATGTGCCAGGCCTATGCCAAATGCTTTGCCTGCCGTGTCTTATGTAATCTTCCAATATCCCTAAGAGGCAGGTTTCATTACCCCTATAAATTAACAACTAAATAAAGTGGGAAAACATAACCACCCAAACCACAACCAGTGAGAAGCTGGGGGGTGGGAGGGAGATGGGCAGCATTCAAACTCAACTCTGATACTCACTCAAGTTTCTTTATTACATTTTATTATATTTAAAATTATTCTTGGATTTAAAAATCCCTTCAGTTTATTATCTAGCAGAGAAACTAAAGAATGAATAAAAATAATCCCAACTTGAAGCATTATGTTTAAATGTTTTGTGAGAAGACATAACAGAGTTAACTAACACAGGATGGGAACACAAAGGAGGAAAGTTTAGCAGGAAAAGGCAACGTACAAAAGAATGGGTCCATGTGAGCAAAGGCACGTTGGCAGACAAGCCAGGGAATGTTCAGAGAATGACAAATGAAGCAGAGTCCACAAGGGCAAACAGTGAGCAAAAAGGCGAAGGAGTGGACTGGAGCCAGACTTCACAGCCTAGGGACGCCATACATGGCACTGTGGCCTATACTGTGTGTCCCAATGAGTCCTCCAAGGCTCGTGAAGAGAGTAATAACCTACAATGAACTTTCTGAAGATCAGTCTATAGAATTGATTCAAGCTACCCCCAAGCATACTAGAGACCAGTAAAATTCTTCTTCTATCCCACAGAAAAAATGGAAGTGATCTAAATGAGACAGCTTCCCTCCACCTCAACCTGGTATCTGCCTCCTCCTGCTTTCTATCCTCTCCTTCATCTTCTCTGTCAGAGTTATCAGAATGCCTCTTTTCCTTCCTCCTCCAGGATCTGGCTCCTTTATTATTATTAATCTTTTCCTCTATACAGTCTCCATCCTCCGAGCCTTCAAAACATATAAGCATTTGCCATCCAGGAAAAAACAATTTAAAAGTTTTCATACTCAGATTTCACAAATGAATGGTGTGCACTAATTGCCACACTCTTTCAAAGATCAGCGATTCAGATTCTGTCTGTTATTGAAAGCTTTAAGGAACATAAACCAAACTGTCATCTATAACTCATCAAAGACAATGGAATTTACTCAGTTTTCAGTAACTTGGATATATACTCAATATTATTGATTAGCCTTCTCATCTTGTAGGGCTTTCCTTCTTTGAGTTCTGTGGCTACCTCATCAGGTTCATGTCCTAACTCTCTGGCCATCCCTTCTCTGTTTTCCACTCTACCACATGCCTCCAAACAAGAGTCTTACATTCATTCCCCAAGTCCTGTCCTAGGCCCTCCATTCATACAGCTTCATCTGCCAGTGCCACAGGAATAATTGCAAAGTTTCTGTTTGTCCTGACCTTCTTTCATGCTCTAGGCCCACATTTAACCTGGGGTGGGGGTAGAAGTGGAGGTGAAACCTGTCAGAGATGGGCACAGGCTTAGTTTGGAAAAGGCAGGATGAGAAGTTCAGAAAGGTAGGTAGGGGTGACACTAGAGAGCTTAACAGGCCAGGGAGGGTCAGTGAAGGTCACTGAGTATTTGAGAAACATTAGCTAAGCAGGATTGTAAAGGATGGATCTGAAAACAAAGAGACTATGGCAAGGAAGCCCACTAAGTCCAGGCTTAGGAAACAGGGCAGGAACTAACTTAACGACAAGGGAAATAGAAAGGAAGGAGAAGTTTGTGAACATGCGGGTTGAATGAACAAGTGTCAGCTGATATAATATACAGGTCCTCTCTCATCCTTTGGTCAGTTGCTAAATGAGTACCAAATCCCAGCTATGTCCCAGCACTATGCTAAAAAAAAATTTAAAAAAATCACACAGCAGCATTACAGATCTGATCCAAATACAGTTCCTACTTAGTAGAGAAGACAGAAAAAGAAATTCAGCCTTTAAAAAAAAAAGCTCACAGAACATCAAGTAAAATAGGCTACCTAATAGACACTCAACAATGAACAGGTTATAGGAGCGTCTATCAAAGATCAGATAGGAAATAGTTTACCAAAGGTAAAACAGTCCTAACAGGGAAAACAGGAGGAACTTCACAATACCTGGCCACATCCCAGGACTAAACCTCACAGTACTAAAAACAGAGTAGGAGAAGATTCCTAATCTTATCATACAGGGTTTATCATTAGCTAAATGTATAATTACACTGTTCAATACGGGCTACAAAACAGTAAAGTCACAAGACTGGGTCATACATGAATCCTCAAAACCAGTATTAAATAATATAAAGATTAACACAAAGTCAACAATGGCAAAAACATTTCAGATGTGAGGTCTGAAAAGGATACAATGCATCCCAATAGAACCACTTCAAATAGTAGTGGAGTTAACAAAACAAAACCAAGGCAACCTAAACAGCTTAGGAAACTTCTTGATATAACATTAAATGGGAAAAAACAAAACTCACTGACATCAAGTTGATTCCGATTCACCCCCAATGGGTTTCCAAGACTGTAAATCTTTAAAGGAAACAGATTGCCTCATCTTTCTTCCCTGGAACAGCTAGTTGATTTGAACCACTGACCTTCTGGTTAGCAGCCAAATGCCTTAACCACTACACCACGAGAGCTCCTTATTAAATGAAAAAGCAGGGTACAAAACTGAATCTGGAAAATGAAAAAAAAGAAAGGTGAAAGTTTATAGTTATCAGATTGACAAAATTCCAATGTCTAATACTATTAAGAAGGGGAGTTCTGGTGGCGTAGTGCCTCCACCATTTGACTGCTAACCAGAAGGCTGGTGGTTCAAACCCACCAGCTACTCCTTAAAAGGAAGACTGGGCAATCTACTTCCACAAAGATACCGCCTCGGACACCCAAGGAGGGGTCACTATGAGTCGAATCAACTCGATAGCAGTGAGTTTGTTGTTTTATTTTTTTTGGTTGGACTAAGGAAGGAGCCAGGAACTATCTAAGGAATGAGCCCCTTGTGCAAGGAGATTTACAGGAGTATGTTCACAGCAGCAGTCTTAATGGAAACAACAAACCGGAAACAATCTAAACATCCACTAACTGGGGGATGCATGAATAAACTAAGGTACATGCAAACAGCAGAACATTATACAGCCCCCACAATAAATTAGATCTATGTAACAATATGATTAAATCTTAAGAACATGTTAAGTGAAAAAGCAAATTATGGTAGGATGCCTATAGTACACCCACTCTTCACTTTTGACAAGCTTAGGTTCCAAATACCAGGTCGTTAAGCAAAAATTGGCATTATAAGAAAATGGAGGATGACTACATTGGATCACAAAATGGATGATAATTACATCATTACATAACTGCCAAACAACTGAGAATCAAGGCCCAGCCAAGTTAACACATAACCTTAACCATCACAGCCAGGGTTACTTTCACCTCACACCTCAATGTTCTTACTACCAGACATTTGCTATTAATATGCATAATAGTCAGATGGTAGATTCTTTACTATTGTTGTAAATGCAAAATGTTGAATAATGCAAAAATCAATGAGATATCGTCCACATAACATTTTTAAACACACTAATAATTACCATATCTTGTTTATAATACTACATATGTAGTTATGATATACTATAAAACATTCCCAGGGAGTATATTTACCAACTTCAGAACTGTGGTTACCTCTGGGGAAAACAAGAGGAAAGGAATAGACTCAGGAAGAAGTAGTACAGAGGTTTCAACTCAACAGCCAACTGACTACATACATATCTGAAACAAAGAAGACTAAGTGTTAAGATTGGTTAAATCTGGCTAGTAGATAGTAGGGTATGTGTTTTATTCTCTGTCCTATGCATATTTAAACTATTTCGTAACAACAAAAAAGAAAAAAGTATACAGAATAATCACAAATGTACAAATAAACACACACAAACCCACCTACACACATACATACATATTTAAAAAAAAAAAAAAAAAGATCACAAGGTTATCTTGTATCTTAGGCAGTGGAAATGATGATCTTAATTTTATTCTTTGTACTTTACCATATTTCTCAATAAACATGTATTGCTTTTATTATGAAAAATGTTTTAAATGATCCCTGTCTCCCTCAACTCAGCCCAAAATATCCCTTGCCTGCAGTGCTTGTCCTACCCATACCACCATCTTGGAACGAATTAAATCCCTTACTTCTAAATTGAAATCCTGGATTTATTGGAGGTGGGGTAGGGTGATGAGCCTCCTCCACCAGGCTAGACCCTTAAGGACAGGAAGAATGTCTGATTCAACTCTATGGTTGTCAAACTTAGCGTGTTTCCAAGCACATAGCAAGCACATGTAAACGTTCAATGACTGAATGGGGGAGTATGTATAGAAGAATGCATGTAACTTACCCTCTTGGAGCATGTATTGCCCCTGGGGTTGTTGTGAGGCTTAATGAGCTTAAAGCAGTCAGTGATTCTCACACTCCAGGGAGGATCCTAAAGTCTGAGGCGAGTAAATTCCCCTAAGTGAAGTTTACTAAAAATGGATGTTCCCCAATGTCATCCCTAGAAATTCAGATTTAGAAATCTCTATTCTTAATAGCCATCTATGTAATTCTGACACAGATAAGTCTACAGGTCACACTCTTGTATGTTTATAAAAGTGGCCTATAAAGTTTAAAGAGTTACACAGGTGTGCCTTCAAATGTACTTTATTAAGATATTTGTTCACTTGAAATCTAATAATAAAAATATTATTAGATTCTGTGAGGCTCAATTTATGAAATAATTACATACCCTTAGATAATGTGCAGAAGCAGAAAAATACTCAATTACACCGTGTGTTTAATCTCAGAAACACATTGCAATTACAAATTTTAATCTTCTGTTCAACTAAGCGGTTCGTTCAGCACACTAATAAAAATCCTATGAAAATAAAGATAAACTTAACAGGGAAAGCACCAACAGTGTAGTTTTCTCCAAAGGGTACATTAAAGTTAAGAATTTATTCTCTTAATTAGTATTTTCATTATTCTTTCCCATAAAAAGTTGATTGGTCCAAAACATAGAAAAGGATGGAATCCTCCCTAACTCATTTTATGAAGCAAGCATAACCTTAATACCAAAACC
>NW_006921677.1:2702082-2707319 GCF_000298275.1 Orycteropus afer afer
AAAAAAAAAAAAAAAGAAAAAAAAAAAAGTTGATTGGAATTTCTTCTGGTTTTCTCCTACAGCAAGAATCCAAGTTTTCAATGATTATAGTAACAGTTCTGTTTAAGTCCTGCCAGAGACCACAACTTCCCTAAACTCTATTGAGCTTTTTATCCTTAGCTTTGCAAGAGTGATAACACCCCCAGAAACCAACAATGTTCATATCCTAAATTTGGCTGATGCCTTTGGCTGGATGAAATACTGTATTAACAAGGCCAAGGTCACAGACAGGGAGCTCTGCCAAAGCTTATTCTTTCTTCTCTGTTCCTCTGTCCTATGACATCCACATGAGTAGAGTCAAACCTGATACCAATGCCAACACCTCAGATACCCTCAAGTAATCTCTCCTGGTAATTTGTAAACCCAGACTGCTTTTTACATGTCTGCCATCGGACCACTACCACAAAGCAAGCTGAGTGTATTTCCATGATATCAGATAAGCAAGAAGTTCCTCAAGGTAACATGCAGGCCACTGTTGCTCCTTTCTGTACACCAGAAAAAATGGCAAAAACAAAATAATCTCTGAAGACAAACATCAACGATAAAAGCTCAGGATTCAGTAGTGGAAAGTACACCAGCCTAGAGTCTGCAGATCTGCTGTTCTCTCCAGCTACCTGAGCCTTTCACCAGCCTGTGACCTTGGCTAACTCTGACCCTTGATTAAAAGAGGAGTCCCTGGGGGTACAGATGGTTAATGCATGAGGCTGCTAACCAAATGGTTAGAGTTTCGAGTTCACCCACAGGTGCCTCGGATGAAAGGGCTGGTGATCTGCTTCTGAAAACTCAGGCACTGAAAACTCTGTGGAGCACAGTTCTACTCCAGCACACATGGGGTCACCATGAGTTGGAGTCAATTTGATGGCAACTGATTAAACAAGCCCTGTTAAGATGATCTCTGAGGCCACTTCCAGGTCTAAACCCTATACTTTCATGACTCCTTACTTGTATCAAAAACCTCCTACTTAAACCACAGGTTAGATGGATATTCCATGCCACAGCACCCTGCCTAACAGACACTGAATGGAGCACTACTCCTGGAGTCACTCAAATCCCATAGCCCCCATACGTCATGGTGTTCCGGATAACACTATAAAACACCATGAAATGTGGGCAGAGGCAGCTCCATCATAAAACTGGGACTGATTTTACTAGCAGAAATAGGACTAAGATATATGAACAGAGTATAAAATGACAACTATGATCTATCACATCCATGAAAATAAACCATATATATGTAACACTCAGTAGCAGATAAGGAGTGACAAAAAGAAGTTTAAGAAAATTATATGTAAGAAAAGCTCAAATTAAAGGAAAGTCTACCAATTAAATCTTTTTTCTTTTTGGTATATTAGGAAAAGATTGTAGTTATTCCATTTTAATGGCAGTGCTGTTCATTTCTGAAAATGAAAAACGGTGGCACATAGTCTAAAAATCAATAAGAGATGAGGATGAACTTGAAGCCCAGAAATTTTACAAGACTTGCCCAACATCATGCAGCTAAAGAATGAATGAACAGTATACCAGCTCTTCTGCCTTCTGTTTAGGTGTTTTTCCATTGTCCAGCTACAGCCTCAAATAAGCAGTTGTCATCTTTGTTTTAACGACCTCCAGGCAATAAGACTCCAATAGCCAGTCCTATAATCAATCCCAAAGTCTCTCCTTTCTTACTTTTGAGAGTTTTCTTAGCGTGTGCACATAAATCGTTCTTCTAATAAATCGTTCTTCTAATAATAAAATATGCCATTTTGTCATGTTAATAGAAAATAACCAAAAGACTTCCCTCTAACTATTAACCAAGCACTTTAGCATACACACTGCAAATTTTTTTAAGGGTGTGAGAAAGGAGAGAGATGTGTGAGACTTTCTTTTGCACCTCTTTATTCAGAAGAACTGACAAAATTAGAGGTCCCATGAGAACAGGATTTGTTAAATGAAATCTTCTACTTCTGGTAACTCAGGAAAAGGTCTCTTTTCTTGGTTTAGGAAAATTACTTTCAAACTGCAGAGCTGCCAAGATCTCCCATGAAGAGATCACTCTGCCAAGCAGTGTCCCACCTCCAGAGTACACTTCTCCAGAAGAAAGAGAAAACATGGGGCTTCTGGGTTGCACAGCTGCATGTGCAGAAACAATGTGACTTCTATAGAGAAAGCCACCTCTGGGGACCCAGCTTCTTTCAGAAGTACATTCCGGAGGAATCTAAACGGTCCAAAGTTTTAAAGTGTTTTCTTTATACTATAAAATCCATGAGATTATGGCCCATGTTAATCTCATTAAGAAATGACCTTTACCTAGTCATAGTATTAATAATTACAATATTTATTGAATGCTTCCATGTACCAAGAATTTTACATTATTATTTCATCTTATTGTCAAATCAATTCTATGAGGTAAGTATTTTTATCATCCCCACTTTACAGATGAAGAAATTGAGGCTTAAGGACATTAAGTAACAGGCCCAGGCTCTCAAACTGGCAAATGGTGGAGCAGAAATTCTAACCTGCAACCACACTACCAAGGCTCAGCTCTTGACCTCTTAAGCCTCTTGTCTTTCAGTAACTTTAAGGTATCAACAGCCAATGAGATTAGGAAGTATCTGTGTCTTCAGACAAGAATTCTCTGCTTTTAATTATCCTTCCAATATATTCTACTCAGTAGTATTCAGCGAGTCACCTTAACACTTGCACTTAATCACATCACTGCCCTACTGAGAAACCTTCCTCAGTGCCTAGAGGGCAGAGCTCAAATTCCCTGGCTTTCCATGTGGCTTCAAGCTGCCCTCTCCAGGCTCTCACCTCACCTCTACATGAACCTTTCTATCAGCCAGAATTAATTTCTCTCAGAAACACTCACTTCAAATTCAGCTTACTCAACAGTTACTGAGCGTAACTACTGCATGCCACTTATTCCTTTACTACGTGCTGAGGACCTACCAGGACCAGCACTGTGCTGGATGCTAGGATACAGAGGCAAGGAAGACAGATCTGGCTCCTGCCCTTGCAGAATGTACAGTCAAGTCTTTAGATAAGCCTTGTACCACTCTCCATGCCTGGATGCTCATCCATTCCTCTTCAAAATTCATGCTTCAGGATTCAGCTAAAGCCCGACCCCTACTCTATGAAGGCTTTCTGCTATTCTGTCCACGGCTTCTCTTCCTCTAGACAGCAGTCATGAGGCCTGGACCACCCACACAATACTACCTACGGCTGCCCCTCTGTGGCTACATTAAACTAAATAAGGAATGAAAAGTACGAGACACATTACCAGGCACTGAACAGGTGCTCAATATTAATTCACCTGCCTCTTCCATCTTCTTATATAATTAATAAGAAGTTCTTGTTTTGTGACTTCTTATTGTATATCTTATTTCCCTCACAGAAACTATTTCTTGATAAGCAAGTACTATTATTCCCATCTACAAACAGCCCCACACTGCACGTTCAGTACTTGGTTGAAAGAAAAAAACCTTTTTACTACATATTTTTAAAACTTGAGGATTTCACTTCCTTCATAGTCATCAGACACTGTCCCAGATTAACTTTTTAGTATAGCTCTGTTCTCATGACAATTTTTAAATTATTACTTGAAAACAACAAAAAAGATGCAGACCATTTTCTTTCTAAAAGTCTCTGAACTTGAGGCCTTTTTTCAAAATTAAGATAGCATCTAACAAAAGTGTGAAAAAGGTCTCCTTTTGCCTCGATGTTAAAATAAGCATCTATTTTCAATGCCAAACTGGGAACACTGACACCAGACAGTTGGCAAAATCCAGCCGAAGATCAGCCCAGTCCACTGACAACACGCCATTGTGCTTAGATGGGCATCCATGTCAGAGAGTGCTGCAGCACTGGTACCCTGGGCAAGAACACAAGAGCCCCTGTTGTTCAACCCATGCAGAGAGAGCTGAATGGCTCTGAACTTACAGTTCCAGGAACCGAGTTTCTCTATTAAATGACACAACAGGCAGCATGGTGCAGAACCCAGGCAGACAAAATGTGTTGGCAAGAGTTCCCAAGCAGACCTGCCAAATGGGCCTCACCCTGTTCCTATGGAGGGTCCTTTACTTCAAGACAACCCTCCCCCCCAAGTAAAAACAAGCCCTTTGCTGAAAATGCCCAAAGAAAGCCAAATATCTAGTACACCACACATCTAGGGCCGCTTTATTTTTGCCCTAAACAGATCAGAAAGAACAGGCAAACAAAAGATTTGTAAGTATGTGGATGTTAACTGAGGAACCCTGGTTGCACAGTGGTTAAAGCACTCGGCTGCAAACCAAAAGGTCAACAGTTTGAACCCACCAGCTGCTCCCTGGAAGAAATACGTGGCAGTCTGCTTCTGTAAGGATTTATAGCCGTGGAAACCCTACAGGGCAATTCTACTCTTTTGCTCATCCATTTATGAGTTGCTATGAGTCAGAACTCTTTTAATGGAGATTTAATTTAGAACAACGGACAATTCAGTTATCTTTAAATATCTATATCCATTCCTTTCTTTTCCACTTAAATAGTCAAAGTAGACCATTCAAGGAATTAGCAATGGTAGTCCCCTAGATTTAGACTGTCCAATATGACAGTCACTAGCCAAATATAGCTACATATATTTAAATTCTTTAAAATTAAATAAAATTTAAAATTCAATCTCAACAGTCACACTTGCTACACTGCAAGCACTCAATAGCCACATGTAGCAGATCGCTACTACAATGGACTATATAGATCTAGAACACTCCTATTATCATAGAAAGCTCCACTGGAAAGCAAAAGGAAATGGGCAGATTTAAAGATGGTAAAACTGACTTTAAGAAGATGGAATACAGTCAGGTGTCCAGTCTAAGCCACAGCATGGCCTAGGATAGAGCAACTACAAAAAATCCTTGGACTCTTTAATCTCTCTGCTAATATAAAACCCACTACCATCAAGTTGATTCCAACTCATAGTGACTCTTCAGGACTGAGCAGAACTGCTCCATGGGGTTTCCAAGATTGTAAACCTTGTCAGAAGCAGACTGTCTCATTGTGCTCCTGCAGAACCATCTGGTGGGTTTGAACCATCAATCTTTTGGTTAGCAGCCAAATGTTCTAACCACTACACTACCAGAGCTCCTTTCTGTTCATATAGATATTACTAATGATTTTATCAGGAGCTCTGGTAGCATAGTGCCTAAGGCACTTGACTGCTCCCCAGAAGGCTGGCGGTTCAA
>NW_006921677.1:2707419-2717783 GCF_000298275.1 Orycteropus afer afer
CCAGAAGGCACAGGTGGGTACAGATCTCTGAGGACAAATTTTGTAGACTTCCAGGGGTATTTATGGGCCTGCTGCTCACCAGAAGGCTGGTGGTTCAAACCCAACAGCCACTCCTCGGAAGGAAGGTTGGGCAATCCTACTTCCGTAGTGATACTGCCTCGGAAACCCAAGGAGGGGTCGCTATGAGTCGGGGCTTACTCGACGGCAAACAACAACAACAACAACAATTTTATAATAGACATAAAAGCAGTATGCGTCTAAGTGATACCCTATGAAAGTGAAATCCACAGATGTTATACCTAGTCCAATAATGCAGCCACTGCACAAAGAAAGTTTTGCACAATTCTTTGAACATGAATTCTTAGTTCATTTCTAAAGAAAAAAAAAATCTCATTTCTTAAATTTAAATATAAATCAGTATGTAAGAGTTTGATCACTCAACTAATACATGAAGACTCAAATCTTACATGCTACTGTTTCCAAAAAAAAATTTTTTAAGTTTGTACATAGTCACTTTTTGTTAAAAAAAAAAAAAAAGCCAATTTATTCTCAAAGGCAAATGATCGTGACCATCTCATCACAAAAGCAAGTGTGTAGAGCGCTAAAATGGAATTTTGTAATGCTTTTAGAAAGCCAGCCACTTCACTTTAACACACAGGTCTGTCTTTACTAAGCACATTCTAAAACAGCATCTTCATCCTAGTGGCTTACAGCATCAACTCTTAATTTTTCAAGTTAATGAGAAAGAAAAGGAATTTTAACCATCTCTCTGCCCATTCCCCACACCAACAAACCATTTCAATCTGGTTTTATAATAATAATTTTGCAGCTAATAAATGAATGATTTTTAACTCTCTATTTGAAATAATTTTTGGTCTCCAGAAGAGTTGCAAAAATAATTCCAAAACCAAAATTAAACTCACTGCCATGGAGTCGGATCCGACTCATAGTGACCCTTCCTTGAGTTTCCAAAGCAGTATCACTACGGAAGTAGATTGCCCAACCTTCCTTCTGAGAAAAATTGTTCACAGTTCCCATATACCTTTCATCCAGTTTAGCTGATATTAACACATTATATAGCCATAGCGTAATTTTCAAAATGAAGAAATTAAGATTGGTATAATACTGAAACTAAAGCATAGATTTTACTCAGATTTCTATCATTTTCTCTTTATCCAATATTATACTTAACTGGAAATTTCTAAGTATACAAAGTTTGTTGTTATTGCTCATTACCAGCAAGTCAATTCAGACTCACGGTGAGCCCAGATGTGGTCCCATGTGTGTCACAGTAGAACTGTGCTCTCTAAGGTTTTCAAGGTTGTGACCTTTCAGAAGTGAATCATGAAGCCTGTCTTCCCAGGGACTTTTGGGTAAGTTCTAACCGTCAATCTTTTGGTTAATATTCAAGAACTTAAGCCATATGCACTACCCAGGCTCCATATAAAGATTTAAAAAACAAATTCATTGCAGTCAAGTCTCTAAAGAACAGAGCAGAACTGCCCCCACAGGTTTTCCAAGGCTAATCTTTATGGAAGCAGCCTGCAACATCTTTCTCCTGTGGAGCAGCTGATGGGTTTGAACCACAGACCTTTTAGTTAGCAGTCAAGTGCTTAACCATTGTGCCACCAGGGCTCCATATAGGCACTACACCACCAGAGCTCCCATATAAAGATTAAGATGGATAAAATAGAACTGACAACCTCAAAAACAAGGAAGCTAACCAAAAAACATCTTAATTTGCTATATATAGGTAATCCAGTAGCAGGTAATCTTGATAATAACATCATATGAATTAGGGAGACTTTTGGCTTGGGTTATCGATTCTTCATTAATAATCTGTAAAATGCAGATGACACAACCTTGCTGAAAGCAAAGAAGACTTGAAGCACTTACTGATGTGGATCAGAATCCTCACAACTAGACCAATAAGCAACATCATGAAACAGAGAAAAGACTTAAGTTGTCAAGGATCTCATTTTACTGTGATCCACAGTTAATGCTCATAGAAGCAGCAGACAAGAAATCAAATGACCTATTGCCTTGGGCAAGTCTGCTGCAAAATACATCTTTAAGGTGTTAAAAAGTACAGGACTAAGGTGCACCTAACTTAAGCCATGATATTTTCAATTTTGTCATAAGCATGTAAAAGCTGGACAATGAATAAGGAAGACCAAAGAAGAATCGATGCCTTCGGATTAAGGTATTGGTGAAGAATACTGAATATACCATGGACTGCCAGAATGAATAAATCTGTCTTGGAAGAAGTATGGCCAGAATGCTCCTTTAGAAATGAAGATGGCTTTGTCTTGTATACTTTGGCATGTTATCAGGAGGACCAAACGCTGGAAAAGGACATCATGCTTGGTAAAGTAGAGGGTCAACGAAAAAGAGGAAGATCCTCAACAAGACTGACCGACACAGTAGCTGCAACAAGGGCTCAAACACACGGATTGTGAAGATGGCGCAGGACCAGGCAATGTTTCATTCTGTTGTACATGAGGTCACTATGAGTTGGAGCTGATTCAACAGAACAAGAATTTCTTCTGCTGCTGTTTTGCTTCTGAAGTTCAGTATTTCTTCACTTGGTAGTAGGAAGCACAAAAATGTCTCATCATTTAGAATTTAGAAAACAAAGCACAGAAGAAATGAATCTAAGTTTTGTTTTGGCTTTAAGATATTAAGACTATAGTAAAAAAAAAAAGGCAACCACTCTCTTCTACACAGAGCAAGCTTTCATATCATGAGAATAAATTCAACACAAATATGTACATATATTTTCTTTTCCAGCTGAGTATCATATTTGTGTTATTCTTGCTTTCTCTCAATTTCAAATGTTCTCCAGGGAAGAAGGAGAGCAAAGATGTCTCCTTGAAGACTAAGGTGTGCCTAACCCAAGCCATGGTATTTTCAATCGCCTCTTATCCATGTGAGAGCTGGACAATGAATAACCGAAGAGTTGATGCTTTTGAGTTGTGGTGCTGGAGAAGAATGCTGAAGGTACCATGGTCTGCTAAAAGGACTAACAAATCTGTCCTGGAAGAAGTGCAGCCAGAATGCTCCTTGGAAGCAAGAATGGCCAGACTTCATCTTACCTACTTTGGTCACATTTTCAGAAGGAACCATTCCCTGGAGAAGGATATCATGCTTGGTAAAGTTGAGGGTTAACGAAAAAGAGGAAGGCCCTTAACGAGATGGATTGACACAGTGGCTGCAAGGTTGGCTCAGGTATAACAAGGATTGTGAGGCTGGCACAGGACTGGGCAGTGTTTCATTCTGCTATGCACAGGGTCGCTATGACTTGAAGACAACTCAACAGCACCTAACAACAACAACCAGGGAAGATAACCTATATGCCATAAACCTCTCCAGCTCAATAAACATTACCAGGTAAGTTTGAGATAGAAATGACTGTTAAGTATGAAGCCAAATATAGTTTGGGCCTCAGTCCTCCTACGCTGGTTATATCTACTTCTTTACATTGAGACTGTTAAGATTAGAAAGAAACCTCCTGACCTTCTCAGTGACAGAATTCCTTCACTGCATTTGGAAATTTCCAAGTTCCAAAGCTCTAACATCCAAAGTTCAACAGGATACATTTGCTTTAGTCATCTAATTTTTAAAAATATTTTAACTGACAAGTTTCAAAAGCATAAACACAGCGATCTTGGACTTAAACCAAGTACTAGGAGAAATAACAATAGAAATTTCCACATTCAGTTAAAGCACTTGGCTGCTAACCAAAAGGTTGATGGTTCTAATCCAATCAGCAATCCAGTGAGAGAACACAGCCTAGAAAACTGTATGAAGCAGTCTGAAGTCACAATGAGTGGCAAATTGACTTGACAGCACCTAACAAGAACAATTACATCTGAAGGAAGTCCCTGGGAGGCATAAATGGTACTAGCCAAAAGGCTGTCAGTTCAAACCCACACAGAGACACTTCCGAAGACAGGCCTGGTGATCTGCTCTGGAAAGAATCACAGCCTTGAAAACCCTGAGAAATAGTTCTACCCTGCACACACGAAGTCATCATGAGTCAGAATCAACTAACTAACAAGAACAGCAATTACACATAGGAAAAATAGCTTGTAATATTCAGTCAACTTTCTGCTATCAGTGGTGCTATAGCCAATGCTAGTGAAGCACTTAAGAAAAAATCGAAAATAAACTTTCATTAAATTTGAGTACTTGACTTTAACCTCTACTTGCTTCTTCCACCCTTCTGATGGATGGCGAATTACAGGTCATATAAGAAAAGAGATGCCAAGGATTTCAAGCCACCAAAAGCCGCTGTAAACACACATTCTCATCAAATAAACTGAAAATAAATACAGATCCAACCGTCATCTTTTTGACACCAGTTTGAGGACCAGAACATTTAGATCTTTTCATATTACTGGAATTAAAAGAGAAAATTACACCCTTAACAAGGATATAGTAAAATGAATTTTGTAAACACTCCCTCTTCCACCACTTATCTGTTAGTTTGCATGCTGTGATGGCTTGTAAGTTGCTATGATGTTAGAAGCTATGCCTCTGACATTTCAAATACCAGAAGGCTGTCCATGATGGACAGATTTCAGTAGAGCTTCCAAGCTACAACAGATTAGGAAGAAAAGCCTGCTGACCTACTTCTAAAAATTAGCCAATGAAAACCCTATGGATCACAATAGAATAGTATCAAATACAGTGCTGGAAGATGAGCAACCTGGGTTGGAAGACACTCAAAATACACAGTGGTTTTAACAATGGACTTGAGTATACCAATGACTGTGAAGATGGCACAGGACTGGGCAATGTTTCACTCTGTTGTACGCAGGGTCACCATGAGTCAGAGCCAGTTCAGCATCAACTAACAATAACAAATGATCTCTTAAGATTGAGAAAGATCATGTAACACTGTACAACATTTTTATGCTTCTCCTCCGCAAAGTTGAGTCTCCCTCCTCATTTCCCCAATTTCCCTTCACTAAAATATCATTCATCCAAGTCATCCATTCTCCAAAGACTCAGGCTGAACTCTGAAGCCCCCTTTTCTCTGCAAACATTAGACACAAAATTACACTGCTTCTTTGCTCCTTCTTTCAAAGACGATTCAATACCTACTCAATGTAAGGTAGACAAGGAATACAGATTTTGTATATCTGACCCTACTTGTAATGCCTGAAAGAGTACAGCAGTAGAGTAGCTTCTATAACTTCCTTTCCAATCCAACCATCTCACTCTCTAGCTTTCTCATTGAACCAATGCATTTAATCTCATTGGTCCCATGTCTCTAACATATTAATTTCCCTAGGACCACTCGGATCAAGCAATCCTACTACCCCAAAACCTGGTGCTCCAAGCCTGGCATTCAGGGCCCTTTTCCACACAAACCCATTAGGTTGCACACTATAGGTGATTTTTTTCTACATACTTTTCTAAATTTCCTGCAATAAATATACTGCTTCTATAATCAAGGAAGGAAAACAATAAATACTGCCTTTTAAAAAAATAAAATAAAATTTAATTTTAAAACTCCCCTCTTCCATTTTGGCCTCATAAAGGTAAATATGATATGACAATACAGCTGCTTCATTAATTTTATCAGATCATATTTAAGATTTAAGTGACAACACAGTTCCCAAAACATGAGATTTCAAAACACAACCAGCTAAACCACTATCAACCACTCAGAAAGGGATCAGTGTAATAGATCCTGGAGAGAGTAGAAGAACAATATGGAACAAAATTCAAATTACAAAAAAAAAGATCAAGTTTACCCTTGTGAGACCCCTGAGACTATGACCCCTAGTTACCCTTCAGACCAAGAACGGAACTCACTCCTGTGGCTTCCAGCCAAACAGTAGACAGGCATACAGAGTGAACATTTACAGCAGGTATATACACTCCTAAGAACAAGCAATCATGGGAGAACAGAAGGGTGGCATTTGCACAGGAAGACAGCTCAGGGGGCAGGAATGCACAGGAAAGGAGGACACAAGGAGGTGGGAAGAGAGCTGTTACATTGTGGAGATTACAATCAATATCATGAAACAAAATATGTCTGAACTGCTGTATGGAAAACTAATTTACTCTCTAAACTTTCACACAATAAAAACTGGGGAGAAAAAAAAAACAGCCGGCTACAAGCAGTGAGGCAATGTTACAGAGTCCAGCAGCTCTGGATACTCCCACTGGCCTAGGATTCTCAAACAAACGTCACCTAGTGAGCTTATGATGGCTATAAAGAGTAGGGTAGGCAGAGAAAAAGGCCCCAAGCACACTTTGTATTGTACCAATCATACAATATCGATCTGAACACAGGAAAGCAGACCAGCTAGGTGAGTGGCAGTCAGAGGTGACATGACTATTTCTGCGTACAGGTATCAGTCATACTATAAAGCAAAGGGCCTGGAGGGAAGGCTCTTCCTTGGTGCCCTGGCAACTGCACATACCCAAACAGGTGCCACACAGGATATAGTTCATGATGATAAGACTCCATGGTGGAATCTACTGGAGCAGCTGAGTGGCTGCCTTAAGGATGTATTCTACTTCCAGTCTATGAGAAGACAGCTTTGAGAAAGATCTCTGAGCTTTTTGGCATGCTTGGATCCTGCATTTGGCCAAATCTTCATCTCAATAGCCTGCCCTGTTGTCTGCCGTTCTTGGGACTGTTAACAGACTTGAATTAGTGGCCTGCTGTGGTGCTTGATAATGTTGGGACTGTGCCATTTTACTTGTCGACCTAGTTATCAGCCTCAGCAGCCAGCAGCTATCTAAGAGAAGCCTCCAGCTCCAGCGGACTGGGAGGCAAGAGACAGAGCTGAAACCCAAGGTCGAGGGGACCTCACCCACCCCCTAGACCTGGCACTCTGAACTCAGGCATCTAGGCTCCACAACTGTAAAAGAATAAATCCCTGTTTGTTCAAGCCACCCATTTATGGTATTTTCTGTTAAAATGGCACTAGAGAACCAAAACAGGATGCTACCAGAACACAAGAGGATAGAATGTTTGCAAGGAGCTGCTAGGTCATCTCCCATTCACCTCCCAATCTCCAATCTCCCTGATGGCTAGCAGGAGAGTTTCTCCTTGCCTCTTGGGTTCTAATGAAGCATGAGGCTTTCTGTGCACCCTTCCACCTCCCTTTTCTACCCCATCTTGAACAAAGCTACAGAATATAAAACCACTTAAATGCAGTCTTGAGTATCTGGATAATTCAGACATTAGCTGAAATGTTGGAGAGATTCAAGTCTGCCCAGAGGCACGTCAGAAGAAAGGCTTGGTGATCTACTTCTGAAAAATCAGCCACTGCAGAGGAAGTGGGAGGGGAGCTGTTACATTGTGGGAAATTGCAGTCAATGTCATAAGACAAAGTGTATGTGAACTGCTGTATGGAAGATGAATTTGCTCTGTAAACTTTCACCCAAATCACAATAAAATTAAAAAAAAAAAAATCAGCCATTGAAAATCCTATGGAGCACAGTTCTACTCTGACATCCATGGGGTCACCATGAGTCGAAATTGACTATTTTTTGTTTTTTAAAAAAAAACTGTAGTCTAGATTTAGCTCCTGGGCAATGAGGTATCCCGTAACTCATGTGGCAGTCGCCTAGGCCCTTTTGTCTCAGTGTCATCCTTTTTGGTATGTTGGACAAGGCTTATGGAAAGCTGGCACCTTTGGCTTGTCCTACTTTTCTCTGACCATGTGCAGTGTAGTAAATTACATAGTGTGGTTTTTCTAGCCATAGGTCTTTATAAACCCCTGGTGGAATTTGCCATGAGCAACTGAGTAGCTGCTGATTGTTAAAGTTATCCACCTGGGGTATTTCTGTTGGGAGCAGCACGAAGTAATTTTCTGGGAAGTTCTCTCTCTCAGGTGTATAGCATTCTGATATTGGGACTGGTTAGTTTGGCCACTCTGCCAGGTTCAAAAAGAGCCCTCTTGGAGGCAGAACGAATCTCTCACTGCTGGTAGAGATGCTTGAATTGTAGCCCGTTGCTTCCCTAATAAACCCCACAATCTGTGAGTTCTGCGTAGCTACCGCAGCAAATTATCAAATCCAGCAGAGAGGTGGTGGGTGCTGTGGAAGGAATGGTTGGTGTCAGGGTTCATGAAAGGGCTGGAGGCAGGCAGCATGTCTGGCCTCGCAGGGATTGACCTTGGGCTATTGATGGTGATTCTGTCTTCCTCTTGTGGGGTTAGAGGAGGTCAGAAGATGCGGCCTCCCTGCCCCTTTGGCACCATATAAGTAATAAATGAACTAAATCTAAAAGTGGCTCTTAGTATCTTTACTGGTCAAAGCAGTCAGATCTTGGCCTTAGCCTTATCTTGGTCTTGACAAGAAGTAGCCATGAAATGGCAGCAAGTTCTGAAGACTGACAACTGCTAGAAATCAAAAGGTAACTTTACATAAGAAAAAAGTAAAGATGACTAACAGGTACTAAAATTAGCCATTTCAACTTCATTTGTATTCTTAGATGCAGTATCAGTCTATCTTCCTTCACTAAATCCTACCATTCTTGTGAGCAGAGATATGCTCTCTTTACCTCCCTTTATTAATTCTTTCCAGCTCCAGGCAGAATGATCTGTGCACTGACTGTATTCAATAAATACTGCTGACCATCTCACACAACATGATTTTGTCTGTAAGCTATAAACAAATAAACTACTGTTCTTTGATTTCACAGAAATAGCAAGCAAAATCATGTGAGTTTTAAAAACTAAAACTTGTTTAAGGTCATAGCATTAGGCATCATGATTGGCTACTGATGTTAGTTGCTATGATGTTCTGTAAAGGAAACTATCACATCTACATTTTTTTTTCCTTAAAAAAAAAAAAACTGTTCTCCAAATCAGGGGGGAAAAAAAAGGACTACAACTTTCAACAGATATTATTCTTTATAATTATATGCATCTAATACTTTTTATCCAGCTTCCGTGGCTTCAGAATGTCTGGATTCCATGAGAATTTGAAGTTCTTTTCTGTGTTTTCCCCCTTTTGAGCAGGATTTTTCTATAAGATCTTTGATTGGACAGTTCAGTAGTGGTAGCCAGGCACCATCCAGGTGTTCTGGTCTTATGGCACATTTTATTGTGCTTTAAGTGAAAGTTTACATAGCAAACTCATTTCCCATGCAATAGTTCATACACAAGTCATTCCATGACATGGGCAATATGTCAACATTCTTCCCATTCCCACCCTGGGTTCCCGTTTCCATTCTGTTTAGTTTCCCTGCCCCTTTGTGTTTTCTCATTTTTGCTTTTGGGCAAATGGGGTCCCCTTGGTTGTTCTAAAGGAGTACATTCCTCACAGGTGTTACTGTCTACCTTCTGGGCCTATTACTTGGCTGAAAAGTGATCTCTCGAAGTGGCTTCAGTTTCAAGTTAGAAGGGCTCCATATTTCTTAAAAGGGGTAAAAAACACTTGTTTTCCAAACCACAAGAAAAATTATTTCTAGAAAGCAAATGTCTCACCACAAAGTAAAGAAGTGCTGAAAGAATGATGAGGATAAGCTGTTTAAGGCACAACAATTGGTCTCTATTTGCTTGGAGCAACAGAGGAAGAAGAAGAGTCAGGAGTAAGAGGAGGAAATGGAATGTGTAGCTAAATGCTTCCATGAACACCTGCCACCTTTGCCATACGACCAGAACAACTGGATGGTGCCTGGCTACCACTACTGCATTGTTTGATCAAAGATGCTATAGAAAAATCCTGCTCAAAAGGGGAAAACAGAGAAGAGAATTTCAAATTCTCATGGAATCCAGACATTCTGGAGCCATGGAAGCTGGATGAACCCTTGAAACTACTGCCCTGACAAAATCTTTAAACCTTAAACCACAAATATCCCAAAGTCTTCTTAAACCAAATAACTCCAAAAAAGCCAAAAACTAAACTCATTGCCATTGAGTTGATTCTGACTCATAGCAACCCTCTTTGTGTTTCCAAGGCAGGAGTAGATTGCCCAGTCTTCTTTCCACAGAGTGGCTAGAAAATTTGAACCACCAACCTTCTGGTTAACAGTCAAATACCTTAGGCGTTACACCACCAGAACTCCTTAAACCAAACAATAGTTTAAATTAACTAGTAAAGAATGTCTGCTTTGAACATTGTACCCTTTTGAGATCTATCTATATGGGATCATATTGACAACAGCAACTCAAGATTAGATAGGAAACTTGGAGGACAGTGAGCTTAGGTTAAGGGGAAGGAATGATTCGGAAAAGGTAAGTGATTACGGATGCACAACTCAGAGAATGTCATCAATATCACTGAATTGTACATGTATAAACTTCATTACCAATGGTAATGAAGGAAGAAGTCAAAGCTGCAATGAAAGAACTGGCGAAGAACAAGGCTCCGGGAATTGATGGCATACC
>NW_006921677.1:2719067-2741189 GCF_000298275.1 Orycteropus afer afer
GCCTTCAACGAGATGGATTGATACGGTGGCTGCGATGATGGGATCAAGTATAGCAGGGATTGTGGGGCTGGCGCAGGATCGGGCAGTGTTTCGTTCTGCTGTGCATGGGGTCACTATGAGTCGGAAATGACTCGACGGCACTTAACAACAACAACAAACTGAGAACTGGTACATGTTCTCAGCAATAATAAATTGTTTTTTTAAAAAAGGAAAAGAATGATGAGGATATATCAAAAGGATAAGGATCCAGCTTGAAGAGGCTCCTACTGGCCAAATCAGAGACAATTTGAGCATCAAAATAAATAGTGATAAGAATAGATTACAACTCAATGAAAATAAATAAAAATCCATGACTCCCTTCAGATAAATATATAAATGAGGAGAAGGATGAGCTCATCTTTACACAGAATAGTTATTTAAAAATACAAAAAAAACTGGTGTTAAGTCATCAATGGATGCTAAAACTAGTGAGTGAAAAAATTTGATGAGGAATAAGATATTTACAAAGTCTCAATCTCCTTACAAATTACGTGTTAATTACTAAGGAAAAAAAAAAAAAACTGCAACATTTTACTAGCGAAACATGGAAGATACTACCTTAACCAAGTGATCTAAACTGACATCATCAATACCAGGATAAACAAATAATGTGTATCTCCTGGTACTTCACACTGAGAAGGGCACATTATCACTTCAGGGGTATTCCTGCCAAAAATGCAGAGTCTAAATCTAATCATAGGGAAATGTAAATAGACAAGCCCAAGCCAAGGACTGTTTTACAAAATAACTGGCCTGTGCTCTTTAAAAATGTCAAGGTCAAGAAGCAAAGAAATGTTAGATATTAAATGTACACAGTATCTCTTGTCATTCAGATATTTACTGAGGATCTACTATGTGCCATTCTACTTCCGTAGTGATACTGCCTCGGAAA
This sequence comes from Orycteropus afer afer, assembly GCF_000298275.1. Classification (NCBI taxonomy): domain Eukaryota; kingdom Metazoa; phylum Chordata; class Mammalia; order Tubulidentata; family Orycteropodidae; genus Orycteropus; species Orycteropus afer. Next base: position 2,719,999 of record NW_006921677.1, read on the forward strand.
CCCAAGGAGGGGTCGCTATGAGTCGAGTCCGACTCCACAGCACATAACAACAACAACAACTATGTGCCAGGTACTATTCTTAGTGATGGGGACGCAGCAGTAAGCAAGACAAGTCCCTACCCTCATGGAGTTTATATTCTCAAGGACAGAAAGAGGAGATAAATAAGATAATTTCAGATTGCCATAAACATCAGATAATAAAAGGAAGGGATAGAGAGTGATAAGGCTGGGACGGTGGCAGAAGGGTTCCCCTTTCTGGGTTGTATTCTCATGGGAAGACCCTGAGGAGGTGACACGTGGAATGAAACTTGAGAGATGCTAGGAACCAGCCACATAATGATCTCTTGGAAAAGTGTGCAAGGCAGAAGCAATAACAAATGCAAAGACCCTAAGACAGGAAGAAGCTTGATAGTGTGAGACACACAACAGAGGCCCTTGTGGCTGGTATCATTATATGAGAAAATGAGGCTTACATGCAGGGAGAGGACAAAACAATGTAATGACTGTGACCATGGGAAGGAGTGTGTGTTTTACTCTAACCACAACAGGAGCCAAGTAGGGGTTTTTTAAAGCAAGACAGTGACATGATATATGACATGTTTTTGAAAGGGACTGGAGAGAGACTGAATTATAAGGAAGAACAGATTAAAAAGAATGGGTCATAAAGAAGCAATCAATAACAACTTGTCCCATTTTCCCAGAGATCTATGCAACTCCAGTACACACAGTCTTTTTTTCCTACCTGGTTTTAACAGTAAACAACAGCATTGCTGTCAAACCTAAGTTCCACAATAATGGAGTACTGCGTGAATAATAAAGGCGCTCTGGTATACAATAAGTAAGGCATGTGATGTGGCTGCTAACCAGAAGGTTGGCAGTTCAAACCCACTCACTGTGCCTCAGGAGGAAGATGAGGCAATCTATTTTCATAAAGAGATTTACAGCCTTGGAAACTCAATGGAGGTCACTAAGAGTCGGAACCGACTCCGTGGCAGTGGGTTTGGTGTGAATAATAAGTGAATAGGGTAAATAGATTTTTCCAAAGGAATCTCCCTGAAGTCAATGGACCCCCCAGTTAGAAGTACTCTTCCCACCTCAGGAGCCCACATGACCCCACACCATCTGTCTTGTTCCCAAAACTCATTCACACCACAGCTTTGCCCACTCAGATCCAAACTATCCACCACATGGCAATTCCCAAAGGCCACTCTGTTGGATTTTGACCAATAAAGCAGCATCTTAAGATGTGCAAGTTTAATTACTTACCACAGACTATTCTGCTTTAATTGCCGGTGGTACTGCACTGCTTAAATCAAACTCTGAGAACAAAAAATCAAAACTAATCAACTCTGCCACTATGCCATTAGTGAACTTTCAGTTTTATAGGCTTAACTTTCAGAATTATCTATAAAGCAAAATGAAAAATACCTCTAGGCAAAGTTTCCGGTTTTTATCCTTATAATACAAAATTTCTTGTAGCTAAGTTTAAGAGTATGTCATTTAAAAAGGCTACTGAAGTAGAAAAGCATTTAAAACTGTCAATAAAACCTTTCTCTTTTTTTTTTTTTTTTTGGTTTCTTTATAATATACTGAAATCAATTAAAGCCAAACACAAACACAAAATCCTACAAAGACACTACACGTGGAGATTTAGAACAGAACAGAAATGTTTTTTAAGTTATATAAGCTTCTAAAAAAAGTAATCTAAATGAGAACCCTGACATATGTTCACAGCATAAGAACATTATAAGAAGTGGATAAACCTGGAATTTATATGGGGCAACTTCTGAAAGAAAAACTGTGAGACTAGAAAGAAAAACAGAAATGTTAACAACGAGTTAGTTTTTCAGTTTTCAAATTAAGCAGTCTCAAAGATTTTTTTTCACTTCTTTTTTTAATATATATCTTTTGTTTTCTTTTGTTTTGTTGAGAATCTACACAACAAAATATAGACACCAATTCAATAATTTCCACATGTACAATTCAGAGACACTGATTTCATTCTTCACGTCATGTCCCCATTGTCACACTGCTTTTCCAAGTCCTTTGTCCCTCATTAACAAACGTCACAGCCCCTTAAATTTCCTACCTAATCTTTGGAGTTACTTTTGTCAGTGTGATCCCATACAGTTAGTTCTTAAAAGAGAAGAAAGCCCAAGGCAGACATTCTTTACTAGTTACACTGAACTATTGTTTGGTTTTAAGAAGACCTCGGGAGGCATCTTTGGTTTCAGGTTTAAAGATTACCTCAGGGCAATAGTTTCAAGTGTTTATCCAGCTCCAGAATATCTGCATTCCTTCAGATATCTGAAATTCACTTCCGCATTTTCCCCCTCTTGGTCAGCTTTATTTTACAGAATCTTTGATCAAACGACTCAGAAGTGGTAGCTAGGCACTATTCAGCTCTTCTGGTCTTGTGGCAAAACTGGCAGTTGTTCACAGAGGCACTTAGCCACACATTCCATTTCCTCCTCCTACTCCTGACTCTCCTTCTTCCTCTGTTGCTCCAGGCAACTACAGACCAACTATTGTACTTCAGATGACCAGTCTGCAAGCTTTCAAGACCCCAGGCACTATGCAAGGAACTAGGAGGTAGAACAGAAGCACTAACATTTTAACTTCTTAATAAATTAAAATTGCTTTTCTCTAATGGTCCTCCATCCAAGTGTTTGCATATCAACCCCCAACTTTAGTTTTACCCAAATTAATTCATTTTAGCTCTACTATGTTTGGGGATTTCTTAGGAAAAAATAAATATGAATTTAAACACATGTATTCGAGAAAATTATTCCCAAGTATCCTTCTCTGACATTTGCTTTTCCCAATTACGGCCTCTCAACTCATCCCTTTCACCTAACACTCACAAAAAAAAAAAGAGGGGTACAGTTCCTCCAGCCAAGTTTCTATGACCTGCCCTCTTCTTGCACAGCTGGAGCCTTCTGTTATCTGGGCTGAGTCAACTCAATCCTCTGCCTTGGAAATAGACTGGAACAAAGTTTCTAGTCAGTCTTTTGTAGTCATAGCACTGAAGTGGTCATTTTCCACCATGGGTTTTGGCAGAGAAAGTTACTTTACAAAGAGAAAAAAAAAAATATATATATATATATATATATTTAGGGAAAAATAAATCTGAGACAGAGAGAGGAGATCAATGAAGACTGACAAGAAAATTTATAAGATTCTTAAAGAGACATCTGTCTCGATTCCTACACATTGTGCAACTCTTAGCTCCAATCCTTGTGAGCCTCAGTTATGCTCCGTGATCTTGTTCTCCATGTATACTCCCACACTCTATACAGTACTTCCAGTAATTTTCCCACCCCAAGGAATTTTTCTCAAAGTTCCTTTCAGTGAATTTCTGTTACATACCTGCAAAAGAATTTACTTGTGGTAGGTAGCTCCAAGATGGCCCCCAAAACATCTCCTGATATTCACACTCTTGTGCAATCCCCTCCCCTAGAGACTTGCTTCTAACAACAGAAAGTGACAGAATGTCATTTGTGAGAGCATGGGTTATAAAAATACTGTGGCTTTCATCTTTGAGGTGGCTCTCTCTCTCTCTCTCTCTCTCTCTCTCTCTCTCTCTGTCTGGCTCTCGCTCTTTTGCTCTCTCACGCTCTCTCATCCCTTGTTCAGGGGTAGAAACAAGCTGTCATGTTACAAACTGCCTTACAGAAAGGCCTGCAAGGCAAGGAACTAATGTCTGCAAGCCAACAGTCAGCAAAGAGCTGAGGCCTGTCAATAGCCACATGAGTGAACTCAGACGCAGATTCCCCCCAAATCAAGCCTAAGGATGATCGCAGCCCCAGCTGACAGCTTGCCTGCAACCTTGTGAGAGATGCTGAGCCAGATGCTTCCAGCTAAGCTGTGCCCAGAGTCCTGACCCACAGAAACTGAAAGATAACAAATATTTGTTGTTTTAAGCTATTCCATCTTGGGGTAAGTCGTTATGCAGCGAAATAACTAATAAAATTCTCAGAGATATAATTCTCACTCAGATTAACATCACATGAAAAAAAATAAAACAGGTCTATGTTTACTTCTAGGGAAATAACTTGAGATTGTTGTGAGAACTGGTTTAAAAGAGGAAGCAGTTTGCAGTAGTGAAAAGTCTCTGCCCCAACATCAAGAGATTTGCTCTCAGTCTGGGGACTGCTGTGAACTACCTGTGAGGCACTAAGGTGCAAACACTCTTAGCAGCTCAGTTGCCTGATCTGTAAAATGAAGATCTCTAAGGTCCGTGATGGTATGAACACTACTGTTGTTAGCTGCCATGAGTCAGGCCCGGACTCATGGGGACCTCATGCAAAAAGGGGTCAGTCAGATCCATTTCCATTCATTTATTTTTTTAAGTATGTAGATCGTGAGGCCTTTCTTCCTTGTCAGCCTTATACTGGAAGCTACAATCAAACCTGTTTAGCATCATGTTGTTGTATGTCATCCAGTCAATTCCAACACATAGCGACCCTATGTAACAGAGTAGAACTCCCCATAGGGTTTCCTAGGCTATAATTTTTATGGAAACAGATTGCCACATCTACCTCCCATGGAGTGGCTGGTGGGTTCGAACCACCGACGTTTTGCGCAGTAATCAACGGCTCAACCACTGTGCCACCAGGGCTCCTTGTGTTCTACATCATAGCAATATGCAAACCTCCACTGACAGACGGGTGGCAGCTGCACTTAAGGTACACTGGCTGGGAACTGAACCTGGGCCTCCCCGAGAATTCTACTATTGAATCACCACTACCCTCCCATTTTCTAGTATTCAACAAAGATAGCATATCCCTTTTCCAGTTCTGAAGATGTTTATTGTCGTCTATGTCACAACTCTGAGTAATCATCTTCCAAAATCATGATACATACAAAATCCACAAGAAATTGCATGCCAATGCAAATCCACCCATTACGAATCTGTCTTTTAGAACAAATGACCTCCTAATGAGCACAATCCGTTAAACAAGATGTTCAGGAGTTAAGCTAACTGGCTTCAAAATTAACCTCTATAGCAGGCCAGGAGCCTTCAGAAGCAGAAAATCCCTCTGCCTGTGATGCCCTTAGCTGCTTTTTCTCCAACCCCACTTCTCCTGCCCGTGCCCATCAGCCTAACTTGGCAGTAGCTTCCCTAACTACATCCCCTTACCACCTAGGGCAGAGGTAATCACTCCTGCTCTCCTTCCAGACCTTATACTGCACTGTAATCACTCCTTTGCATATCTCTCTCTCCTAATAGACCATGAGGTCCTTCAGGGCAATGTCCAAGTAATATTTACCTTCGCATTCCCAGCACTGGTACTTAGTACTTAGACAGATAAATGTTTGTCTATCTACCAAAGAACTGAACTGAACCTAGAACTCCTACCAAACACAATCAAACACACTGCCACTGAGCCCATTCCAACTCACTGCGAGCCCACGGGGTTTCCAAGGCTGTAAATCTTCATGAAAGCAGACTGCCTCATCCTTCTCTCACAGAGCAGCTGGTAGACCCAAATCAATGACCTTTAGGTTACCAGCTGAATGTTTTAACCAATGCACCACCAGAACTCCACAGAACTCCTATCAAAAAAACCAAACTCACTGCCATCGAGTCGGTCTCGACTCATAGCGACCCCTCCTTGGGTTTCAGAGGCAGCATCTCTACAGAAGTAGATTGCCCAATCTTCCTTCCAAGGAATGGCTGGTGAGTTGGAACCGCCAGCCTTCTGGTCAGCAGCCAAATGCCTTGGACACTATGCCACTAGAGTTCCCAGAACTTCTACAGGAGACAACAAATTATCATACTTCTAGAAAATGCCCCTCTCCTCAGGGTTAGCATAGCTTTGGACCCCTACAATAGCCTTGGCCCTGATCCTAGCCTTCAAGGCTTTCCTAATGCTTCCCTAATGTGAAAGAGAATAGGTATCTCTCAGCCAACACTTGCCTATCAGATTCCACTGTCTCTTGAACCTCTTCCCAATAGTTAAAAAGTACACACTCTAGAAACACTACCACATAGGGGATTTATCACTTGCTAGAAATGCTAGAATTTCCCCCAACTTCTCAGCTTGTCTAATTCCTTGCAGCAGTACCATCCTGCTGCTTGCATAACCTCTTCAGGTACAGCAAGAACTCCAAAGTGAAGAACTTTCACTGCTTTGGAACTCTGAAAAAGAAGACAGCTGTGTCTGTAATCAGTTTTTCAGCCACAGCCACCTCACACACTGATACTACCATTGGCATTAACAGTCATTGTCAAATTAAAAACAGTATCAAAAGATGTGTATTCCAGATAGAGGCTTCAGTGATATAAAACAAGTGAAGTGAAAGCCAAAATTAGATACCATATTAAAACAGTATCTAATCATAATCATTAGATAAGTCATTTGGAGTCCCAGGTGGTGTAAAAAGTTAAGCGCTCAATTACTACACAAAAGACAGTACAAATCCACGCAGAGCTGCTTCGAAAGATGGGCCTGGCAATCTGCTTCCCAAAGGTCAGAGTCTTGGAAATCCTAAGCAGAAGTTCTACCTGTACACATGGGGTCACCATGAGTTAGAATCGAGTTGATGGCAACCAATAACAAGAAGATGGTAAATACACACTCAGAAATGAACAAAACAACAAGGCTCACTTAGATCTCAGTGACTGCTCCCACCATGGAATGGTTACACTGAACCACCAAATTGTTTAAAGGAAAATGGCTACATAGACTGCGAGGCTGAAGACATTCAAGAACATCAGTCTTTATTAAGAGAACATAATTTCAAGCATATCACAAATACCTCTTTATATATAATATCCTAATAATTAGCTAGTTATCTGTTCACCAGAAGAGATTCTCTAAGGGCATTTAATTAAAAAAAAAGAAAGAAAGAATAACATTAACAAAACACCTCCTTCCAATGGTTTATATACTTAAAATGAAGATACTTAAAATATTTGATAATCATAATTTTCCTTGTTTGAAAATTATATCCCTGGTCCTCACAAACTGCTAAGTACCCTCTATGTAAGTAGTACAAATCTATGTGGTTTCCCTATATTTTCATTTTATGCAAACAAACTTTCTAGATTGTTTGCATTTGAAAACCAGCTGTAAGAACTAAAGAATGTATTTAACTTGGGTAGTTTAGACCTTCCCAAAGAGACCTCACAGAAACAGGCATATACTGGCTTGGTTAGAGTACAAAGTCACTGAAACAGCAGCAACACTTAAGGTCACTTTGGAGAATACTTGGAATACATAAAGAATAGAGAGAAAATAAGCCAGTCTTGGCTTCTTCTGCATGGTCTAATTCATTCTGAACAGCACATCTTCCATATTACTACCTGATGTGCCACATGAACAAGAAGAGACTCAGTTTTATAATCCTATTAAACAGTTCTGCACACACAGCCAATCTCAGAACAACCATGCCCCATCTTTCTACAGGGGGCATTGTTAATCCTGTAGTAACGGCCAGATAGCCAGTTTCCCCCTGTGCTCTGTACTGAGGTTCAAAAACTACCTCTCTAATGAATAGTTATGCTTTTATAATTAGTAATTTTTCCTAGCAAAGGTCTGTCTGTGTTACATAAACATAGCAGCAGTTGACAAAACGTTTTCAACCCTCAGGCTTTGGAAAGCATCTTCAACTTCAATAACCACTTCCATTTGTATATTTACATATATTTTTATGTCAAGTATTCTTAGAGGCAATGTTTAACTGTCAGGAATCCTATACTACCACTTTTTTTTTTTTTTTTTTTGAGCCTTCATCACCTAGGCAAGCTCCAAATCAAAAGTTGAATTTCTAAGCCTCTATTTTAAGAAACCCATGCTATCATTTCCCCATTCCTGAAGCAATGTGCTCAAGTAAAGAAACTAGCTCTTGAAATCAAATCATTTAGATTGGCTCATCCCTAAATATTTTTTCCTTAAGAGTGCAATGATGCAACACAACTAGGGTTCTTTTTCCCCCCATCTTTTCCATCAGGCGCCACTGCCATAGAGAGTCGATTCCAACTCAGTGACCCTACAGAAAAGAGCTTACTGCCCCCACAGGGTTTCCAAGGCTATATATCTTTACTGACGCAGACTGCCTCATCTTTCTCCCACAGAGTAGCTGGTGCACTCGAACTGCTGACCTTTTGGTTAGCAGCTGAATGCTTTAACCACTGAATATCTTTAAATGCCAGATCTCTTTACCAAAGATCCATTCTACTCACCTCCTGCCTCAGGAAGCCAGATTGTCATGCTTCAGATTATGTGATTTCAAAAGGTCACAAAAACTCAAAATTTCATAGAGCTCTTTAACTAAGCTAAAGTAGCTAACTGTAAGGAAACAGTCAGATTGGAGCTCTGCAGACTCTAGTAGGCATTCCATTTTACATTCTCCAGAGGAAAGTCTACTATGAGTACTAATAAGATCTGAAAAATCTGCATGCAGAACTGTTGTTATGGTTAGGTGCTGTAGGGGTGGCTCCGACTCATAGCGACCCTATGTACAACAGAAAAAAAACAAGGCCCAGTCCTGCGCCAGCCTCACAATCCTTGCTATACCTGAATGCATTGTTGAAGCCACTGTGTCAATCCATCTCATTGAGGGTCTTCCCCTTATTGCTAACCCTCCACTTTACCAAGCATGATATCCTTTTCCAGGCAATGGTCCCTTCTGACAACATGAACAAAGTAGGTGAGTCAAAGTCTGACATTCTCACTTCCAAAGAGAATTCTGGTCACACTTCTTACAGGAAAAAACTAAAGTAAAAACTAAACCAATAAAACTGCTGGGTAAAAGTAGAACAATGCCTTTCAGTATGGTATATTACACTAAAAAAGGAAAAAGAAAAATAAAGAGAAGGTGTATGTCAATAGTATCAGTAGTTTCATCTTGGAAGACAATGGTAGATAAACTGTTATTGTTAGCTACCATCAAGTTGGTCCTCGACTTATGGCAAGCCCACACACAACAGAACAAAACACTTCCCAATAGGTTACAGATCGGACCCTTGTGATTCATAAGGTTTTCAATGGCTGATTTTTTATGGAAGTAGACTACCAGTCCTTTCTTCCTAATCCATCTTAAGGCTGGAAGCTCTGCTGAAACCTGTTCAGCATCATAGCAACAGGCAAGCCTCCACTGACATGATGGGTGGTAGGCACAAGTGACGTACACTGGCTGGGAATTGGACCTAGGTTTCCAGCATAAACAAAAAACCAAACTCACTGCTGTCGAGTCGGATCAAACCCATAGCAACTCCTCCTTGGGTTTCTGAGGCAGTATCACTATGGAAGTAGATTACCCAACCTTCCTTCTGAGGAGTGGCTGGTGGGTTTGAACTGCTAGCCTTCTGGTTAGCAGTCAAGTGCCTGAAAGGCAAGAATTCTACTACTGAACCATCAATGCCTCAGTACTTAAGTTGTTGTGTTGTTGTTAGTTGTTGTTTGCTGTCGAGTTGGACCCAACTCATAGCGACCCCTCCTGGGTTTCCAAGGCAACATCACTAAGGAAGTAGATTGCCCAACCTTCCTTCTGAAGAGTGGCTGGTGGGTTTGAACCACCAGCCTTCTGGTTAGCAGTCAAGTGCCTTAGGCACTACGCTACCAGAGCTCCCAGTACTTTAAGTTAGTGAGTTAAAATGAAGAATGCAGCCTGCTGCAAAACTGGGAGAGGAGGGAACTGGCATCATTCACATTAAAGTCTTCATGGTGCCTCCCGGAGCTGCAAAAGCTAGAGTGTGTGACTCTTATCCAGTGGCCCTGAATGTGTGAAAGTCACAAATGCAAAGCTAGGAAAACCATTAGGAAGTAACTCTAATCAGTTGCTCTAAATCCTAGAGCCTCAGTGGTTCTCCAGTGGTCTTCAATGATTCTCAAAGGGAGGAAAGGAGTTGCTCCCAGCGGACTTTTTATTTGACAATATTTGGAGACATTTTTGATTGTCATGACTAGGAGGGAAGATGCTACTGGCATCTAGCAGGCAGAGACAGGGATGCTGCTAAACATGCTACAATGGACAGCTACCCCCAATAACAAATAGTGATCAGCCCAAATTGTCAGTAGTGCTCAATTTGTGCTTCATTAAGAACCTCTGCTTTATTGAAACTATCCCTGAATTTCACAGCAAGAAGCTGGACTCAGCAAATATAATTTTTTACATGTGAATATGGCTAACCAACACAGACACTCATTTATGAAAATGAGTTTAGGAAATAGAAAACCACAAAGTGCACACTCAATTTACAGACTGTGCTTCTTTACTGGACACCAATAGCGTAGCTTAAGACCATGTTTCAAACCATGGTAATCTAAGCCATAGACAGCAGGGAGCAAAGCATTCATCTGATACCTTGACTGTCAACTTGTCATGCCCACAATGAAGATACAATATAAGCAGAAGACACAGAAGGCTGAGTGACAAGGAAAAGATTGCACTAGGCCATCCTACATCCATAAACCTAGCTGAGACAGCTGTGGCTGTCATCTGACAGGCTGCCTTCCAAGTTCACCATCATATATTACCTTTTCTTTTCTCTCTGATTTTTCACTTTGGCCAAGCACTCTTTCCCACAATCCCTTTCAACTCTTTTCTTCCATTCCCTTCACAGTGCTTTCTTACAAAATATCCTGGACACAGAAAATAAATTTCATTTTGAAGAAACCCAACTCAGGCTTTAACAAATGTTCCACTTCGAATATTACTAGTTAAGTGAGAGGAAAAAATGTCTGTGCCAGATATCCATAGTCTTTGTATCAGATGTCCACATGGCCTCTTCCTACCATCTACTCTGAAAGTCATCATCATGATTGCAAGCCCTCTGAAGTCCTTCATTTTCCAGAGTACAGAGATACCTGAACATCACCAATCGTAAGAGCAGCCCCCTCCTGACTCCCTGTTTCTGACCTCAGGGCCTTGCCTAGCTTTTTCAGTGTGTGCTGGCTTGCATCTGGGTATTCCTTAGTCATCCACCCCTACAATGCCACCATAGCTCCCCCACACTCCCTTTATTCACATCCTCCACTCCCATAACCCAGAAGCTGCCCAAAGCTTCAGAACATGATTTCCCAAGTAGCATCCCATGAGCTTAAGAAAAGAACTTTACAAATAGTCAAGTTTGCTCGCAGTGGATGCCTGGTGCTTCAGATATGTGGCCTATCGAAAACAGTAATCATCCACAGAAGCAAACAGTTTGCAAAGTAAAAGCATGCTTCTACCCCTTAGATTTATCCCTGTGTGGTTAATACCCAAAGTCATACTTTCTGAAGTAACACCAGCTTTGCTCAGCTTCCTCCAGACTTCCTACCACAAAATATAAGAAAGAGACAACCAAAGATTGGATTCATTTTATATCAAAGTACCAAACCCACTGCCATTGAGCTGATGCTGACTCATAGCAACCGAATAGGACAGAGTAGAACTGGCCCATAGGGTTTTCAAGGTTGTGTATCTTTACAGAAGCAGACTTCCACAGTCTTTCTCCCACAGAGCAGCTGGTGGGGTTGAACTGCTGACCTTTTGGTTAGCAGCCAATTTGAACCACTATGCCACCAGAGCTCCTTACAGAAAAGTAAACGTCACACAGATGCTAAAATTAAAGTAAATAATTTGTATCTCTTCAGGAATACAAACTTTATAGCTTTCAGAAGATAGAAGGCAATTTCTAATGCTACACAAACCCTGGTCACCAATGCTTTCACGCAATGGAGCAACAAATGCAGCACAATGAATAACAGTGACCATTTACTTACATATAGCTTGGGGAAAAACGAGGCTGTAAAGAATAAGCATTTATCAAAAAAATAATAATAAGCATTTATCAAATGAATAGGAAAAACAAGATTATCCATATAAACTAACAAAAGTAACACTCACTGTAAATGAAAGTAAGCCTTAATGAATTTGAAACTTTGGAAACTAGATTAAACACAGCATCATAACATCATTTCTCATGGGATAAATTTTGTCAGGATACACATAGAATCCTAAAGCTTGGACTTTTAAGCAACTACACAATGTCAGGATTCACACTGGAAAAAAAAAAAAAAAAAACCCTACTATAAGGACCACAAATCACTTAAAGGAAAACTGTAAGTACACTTAAAGAAAATGAAAATCAAACCAAACTCACTGCCATCGAGTCAATTCCAACTCAGAGTGACCACCATCAAGTTTCCAAGGCTGTAAATCTTTACAGAAGCAGACTGCCTCATCCTTCTTCCGCAGAGTGGCTGGTGGGTTCGAATCACTGACCTTTTGGTTAGCAGCCAAATGTCTTAACCACTACACCACCAGAGCTCCTTCTTACGGAAACACTGTAGTCAATGAAATCCTGGAAGAGTCATAAATTTGTTAATGGACAAAATCTAGAGTGAAATTATATTCTGGGAGGTAAAGAATAGATCGCTTATCCTACCCCCATCCATGTACTAATTCCTCTGATAAATGCTAAGTTTGCATGTAAGTTTAGGAACAAGACAAGGAGTTCACCAAATATGAACAAAATATCTTTAACAACTTCTCTATTCTCCACCAAGTACAGAAGCATCCATCCAAAGAACTTCTTGCTTATAAAATGTTCTAAACAGGACATTCAGAGTTTTGTAACATATAGCTATATTATACATGAACTCCCATACTAAGTATTTTCTATTCATCTTTTTCAGAGTCAGAAGGTTATAATCAGAGATGTCCAAAATAGAAGTGACTTGAAATTCACCATCCAACTAAGATTTCTACAAGGCTCACAAAGCAAAGCAGCAAGGACATAATTGTAGTTGTTAACAATTATCTTTAGTGTACCCCAGCTGTATCCCTCTTAGTACCAGGAGCCAGCTGACACGTCTACAGATGCCTGGTATTTTCTGGTGAGCAGGGCACTCCCATCGATCAAACCCAATGAAGCCCCACTATACATCCCGAGTAGGGGAGAAAGACCAGAAAATAATGATCCAGGAATTAAAATGATATATCCTAACTACAAAAAAAAAAAAAAGAGAGAGATACATACAAAACTTTAATAAAAAAAAAAAAAAACTATATATCCTATGTAGTGTATACAAAGAAAGCATGTGCAAATAAATTATTTTAATCAAAGTAGTATAATCATGTGAAACTAGGGGGCTAGACAGTTCAGAGACATCACCACTGCCCAAAACATTTTGAAATTCTCTTTACAGAATTGTACTTCAGAACAATTTTTGAACCATACTCTTAAAAAAAAAAAAAAAAAAAGTTTCTATACAAAGTCAAACTTATAGACAGAATATCACTATTCTGGCAAAGAAAGTGGTGGGAGGGGAAGATTTCAAAATTTTCCAGCCCTATTTAAAAACAAGGTTCCTGGTGAGTCAACAACAGAACAGCCCAGAGTTTAACAGTTTGTAGTTAACGACCCACTGAAAAGACTTCTGTTCTCAAAGTCAAGAGGCTTCCCAGGCAAAATCTCGCTGACCTGAGGGAGGTGCCAATTTCTGTCATGTCAGACTGACAACTCTCAACTTTAGCTTTAGCACAACCCTTCCCCCCAAGTGAGCAGATAGTGAAAGAAGCCCCTAGAAGTAAAGAAAGCTACAAGCAGTGTTAAGTAGCTAAGAAAAAGGTGTGGTGGGTTGAATATCTTCTTAGCCTTCTACAACTGTAGGGCTGCTTGAGCTCATTTCTCAGTCCATCGGCTTTCCTTTCTAAATTAATATCTGAATATAATAAAGCACATTTATGTATGCCTCAAATCTTACTCTTTGAAGAATTTAAGAAAAAAAAGTCTTGGCAAGTCCTGGCTCCTGCTTCCACCTGAGAGTATATGTTGACATTCCTATGAATGTGGCCCATGTTATACAGTCAGCAGATTACCTGGGGGTTGGGTTCCATAACTCCCACGAGTCATGAAAGCTCTCTCTTACTCCTCATTCCATGTTCATTGCATGGCATCATGGTTGTTACCTTGGAAATATGCAACCCATAAGAGCAGTGAGCGCTAGAAAGGGTAATGTTCCTATTCCAGATTCTACAGCACATGTAAACGTCATACAGTTCCAACCTCTCATCCCACTCAGCTTTATAATTCCAATCACCCTTCCAGTCCTGCCTTGAATACTGCACTTACGTCTTTATTGGAATGAGTCTGTTAGGCTTCCAATTTCTCTGACTATGGAAAGTTTAAACACAGTTTGCTGTATGTACATCCTGAGACACACTTCATATTTTACACAAAAAATAAAATGTTGCCTCTCTGAAGCACAGAGTAAACATTTTCCTGCCCAAGACTCACAGTAACAAACTACTTAACATTCCAAGATGATGAGAAATACTGTGTTGAAAGTAAACTCTCTCCCTTCTTCCAGCTACAAGCTGAAAAGTGATACTGAAAATATTAGAGGGTCTTAGATCAACTACTATCATCATGAACTCTACCTTTTAGCCTAAATGCTGAATCATGTAAGGATTCCTCTAAGTACAAGTATGATATTGTGAAAAATATCAAACCCTTTTTCCTTCAAGTACAATGTGACATGCCAGTAACTAAATCTCTGGCTCTTTATGGTTAAAATAGAATTTCAAAGTCATTCACATGCCCTGCTCATCATTTTTTTCCCTTTTGGTTCTGCTCTTTCCCAGACAAGAATGGTTTTAATCTTGTGATAGCTGATTTTATCTCACCAGAAATGTAAAGCACTGACCTCCTTAAGATGACAGAGTAAAATCAGCTTTGTAGAACAGGGTGAGAAATCTACCATTACACAATATTATTTTATCATCACTTCTCTCAAGAAGTAGGCAGAAAATAATCAAGATTCTTAATCACAAAATATTGCTAGCCAAAAGTATACAGACAATGACGGCCAATCTCTTAAGACAAAAGTGGGTGTGAACAAGACACAGGTGATCTGGACTATAGACATGAACCCAAGGCATCACTCTGGCAAGTGATGGTAAGTTGAATCTGAATTCTGCCACTAACGAGCTGAGAAATCTTGAGCAAATTTGCAAATTTTAAAACTTTTAAGGTGGGAACTGACCTCACCTATAAAAAGGGCAGAATGACATGAAGATTTAAAAACAGAAAAAAATAGTTGCTGTCAAGTCAACTCCAACTCATGGTGATCCCTTGAATGTTAGAGTAGATCTGGGCTCCAATCAATGACTGGTTTTTTAGAAGTAGATCTCCAGGCCTTTCTTCCAAGGCACCTGTGAATAGACTCAAAGCTCCAATCTTCTGGTTAGCAGTCAAGTGCTTTAACCATTTGTACCACCCAGCAACTCCCAAAGATAACACATATCAAATAATTAGCATAGCACCTGGCACAAAGGTAACACAGTAACTGGAAAATCTGCATGACCTGGACAAGAAGCTTCACCTCTTTGAGATTCAGTTTCCTTACTCTAACTGAAGGCATGGGACCAAATGACTACATGATTCTAAATCAGTAAGGAAAACACTCAGATAAGCAGACTAGGAGAAGCCCTGGAGTGATATCAGTGCTTTGGATAAGAAGTCCCAGACTGAAATTCTCAACACTGCTAATGTGCAGTCAGCCCAAGGTATTTTTGGATGGAGTACCTTCAGGTTAAATGCAAACAGCTTGGCTAACAAATAGTCTGGAATGAAAGTCCACACATATGGTTTACTCCCAAGACTGGATACAGTGTTGATGATGGCCAGAGTCTCAAGAAGAAATGCAATTAAGAGATGAAGTTAAAAAGGTTATAGATATCCAAATGAATCAAGAGTAATAATTCAAGCTAATACTACAACAGGTACTTAGATTTTAAACTGCTCCTTTGTCTCCTGACCTCTATAAGAAAGAGTGGACATTTTCCAGTTATCCTTCTGGTACTGCCTTGAACACTGACTGCATTGATGTCTTTGTTAGGATGAATCGGTTAGGTTTCAGCTTCTCTGACTATGGAAAGTTCAAAAACTGTTCGCTATATATCCTGGAACACACTTCACCCTTAATACAAGAAAATCAACATGGGTAGATATGTTTGTAACAGCATATGTTCCTCTAGCATTTTCTGATTTATTAAGCACTTTAGCTTCATTTTGTTTCTTAGAATACCTCAGGGCATAAGGCTCAGGGCTAAGGCCACTGCTAAAGAAGACAGAGAAAAAGATGAAACTCACATTGTCAACAAATTTCCATTAGCAAGGGTTTCCTTTCTGATGGGGTTTGATACTTTGTTTCTTTTGCTATGTTTTAAAAACTTTCTTAAATTTCATTTTCAGAAATTTACCCTATCTCTACCTACTGGGTTAAAACTCAAAGAACAAAAATTTCAGTTCCGCTTTTCTTTCTTTATGACAAGTCCTGTCAATTCCTTCCCTACTGTCACCCCACCCAATACACGTACATGATGGTGTTCTGACTCAGAGGTACTTAAACGGCTGACTTCTCTCATTCATTCAACAAATATTTATAGAGCATCTTCACGGTATCAAGTACTATTCTAGGCAGTTGAGTTACATCACTGAAGAAAAAAGAAGATCCTGGCCCTAGTGAAACTTACATGCAAGTAATAAAATGAGTTACTATAATATATATGGAACTCTGGTGGAACAATGCATAAGGCATTTGACTACTAACCAGAAGGTTGGGGCTTCAAACCTACCAGCTGCTCTGCAGAAGAAAGATGAGACAATCTACTTCTGTTAAGATTTACTGCCTCGGAAATCCAACGGAAATCCCTGTGTGTAGGAATCAACTCCATGACAGTGAGTATGATGTATACACCTATGCAATATGTAATTAGGTGATCTGTGCTATAGAATAAAGAAATAGTACTGCATAAAAGGTCAACTGGGAGTTCTGGAAGGCCTAGGATAGGAGAGTTAAATAGAATGATTGAGAAAAGCTCACTGAAAAGGTAAAATTTGAGCCAAGACTGAAGGAGAGGAAGTAGTTAGCCAAGGGGATACAACAGGAAGAACATTCCAGGCAGAGGGATACAGCAAAGACTCTGAGATGGAAGTGTGACTTGAGTGTTCAAGGAACAGTGTGGAAGAAGGCTGGTGTGACTGGAGTAAGCGAGCCAGTGAGTGAACAAGCGAGTGAGTAAATGAGTGAGAAGGATAGGCAGATTACATGGGGCCTTGAAGTCCACTGTAAGGTAATGGATTTCATTCAAGTGGAATGAGGAGTCACTGCTGTTTTTCAGCAGAGTGATGTTTTAAAGTTCTCCAAGGCTCTCAGTCCCAGGTGCTGTGCTGAGAACACTACAGGGGACAAGGAAGGGTGAAAGCAAAGAGTCCAGTTAGGAGGCTGGCAAGACACGATGGTGGCCTACATCTACATAGCTGCAGGGGACCTTTGAGGAAGCAGTCAGATTCTGCATGTATTTTGAAGGTAGAGCCATACTTTCCTAATAGATTGGATACAGGATGAGGGAGAAATCGAGTTGTCAAAGATGACAGCTGAAAAGGATGAAGCTGCCATCGATCATGTTGAGACAAAACTCAAAACTGACAGTATGGTACAGATGTTATTTAAAAAAAAAAAAAAAACTCACCGTCATCAAGTCAATTCCAACTCATAGTGATCCCCTCTGGGTTTCCCAGGCGGTAAATCTTTATGGAAGTAGATTGCCCAGTCTTCCTTCCACAGAGTGGCTAGTGGGTTTGAATTGCCAACCTCCTGGTTAGCAGTCAAATGCCTTAGGCACTAAACCACCAGAGTTCCTTATAGATGTTATAGATAACCTGATTTATTTGGTCTCATCACATTTTCAGGTCTTTTTAGTCCAGTCCTCCTTTTCTCCTCCCAAGAAAATAATCTCATCAGGGAAGCTTAGCCTGAGTAACTATCACATACAAAACCAAAAACCAAACTCACTGCCATGAGTTGGTAACCAACTCATAGCAACCACCACTGAGTTTCTGAGGCTGTAAATCTTTAAGAAAGAAGATGGTCCCATCTTCCTTCCATGGAACAGCTGGTGGGTTTGAATAGCTGACCTTCTGGTTAGAAGCCAAATGCCTTCGCCCCTACACCACCAGAGCTCCTTACTATTGCATATACATGAAGTTTTTACTTTGAGAAACTATAGATCTGATTACAGTAACAACAGACACCTTACCCTAAAAGGCAACCCTAGACTAGTTAATGCTGGAAAGTTTCCACTTCAGATTTACTAGCTGTGTGACCTTGAGTCTTATTCTCACTTATCCTCGCTATGCCTCAATGTCTTTGTCTTAAAGTAAGGAGAATATTCTTACCTCTCTCACAGGGTTATGCTAAATAAGAGTTAATAAATATACACCACTTATTTTTTGTTTTTGTTTTAGAGCAGTGTCTAACATAAAGTACTACAATAATGTATGCAATAATTATCATTGTCATTATTGCTTTATTATTTCTCAAACTCTCAATGAAAAACATGAAAAACCTAACATTAAGGTACACTAAGTACACAGACATAGTAAACTTTCATTAGGTCTCAGAGGTCTAACCACCTGCAATGGATTGAATTGTGTCCCCAAAAAGTATGTGTTATAAATCCTAACCCCTGTATCTGTGGTTCTAATCCCACTCTGGAATGGATTTTGCTATGTTAATGAGACAGGATTAGTGTACAACAACAAAAAAACAACAACCCACTGCTGTCGAGTCAATCCAACTCATTGTGACCCCCACTGGGCTTCCGAGGCGGTAAATCTTTATGGGAGTAGATTGCCCAGTCTTTGCTTCCGTGGAGTGGCTGGTGGGTTTGAACCACCAACCTTTCGCTTAGCAGTCAGATGCCTTAGGCACTGTGCTACCAGAGCTCCTTAGATTAGTGTCCAGTGTGTCTTAAATCAAAGAGCCCTGGCAGCACAGTGGTTAAGTGCTCAGTTGCTAACTGAAAGGTTGGCAGTTAGAATCCACTACCGCTCTGGGAGAGAAGATGTGGCAGTCTGCTTCCGTAAAGATTAAAGCCTTGGAAACCCTATGGAGCAGTTCTACTCTGTCCTACAGGGTCATGATGACTCAGAATTGACTTGAGGGAAACAAGTTTTTGGTTGTGTCCTCAATCAATCTCTTTTAAGATATGAAAGACATTAAACAAGCAAGCAAGAGAAGCAGAAATTGGGGGTGGGGTAGGGGAATAGATGACAAACCATATGGAGATCTCCAAGAAACCAAGAAAAAAGATGAAGAGACAAGGACCTTCCCCCTAAGCTGACAGAGAAAGTCTTGCCCTAGACCCAGTGCCCTGAATTCACATGCTAACCTACTAAAGTGTGAGAAAATAAATTTCTGTTTGTTCAAGCCATCCACTTGTGTCATTTCTGTTATAGCAGCACTGGATGACTAAGAAACCACCATAACTCAAGTCACTGAAATTCCACCAAAATTATCCCTTTCTGTGCTTGGAGGAAGGTGTGTATGGTGGGTAGGGTATACTATGGACACATATATACATTTATGCAGGATTTAAAGAAACTGACCTTTTTTTTTTTTTTCTTTCCCAGCCTATTCCCATGAGCATTTCAATTCTAGTTGAACTTCAATGAATTTTTCAATTCTAGTTGCCTGGTACTTGGGCACTTTAGGAGCTCTGGTGGCGTAGTGCTTAAGGCATTTGACTGCTAACCAGAAGGCTGGTGGTTTTCACCAGCCACTCCCTCAGAAGGAACACTGGGCAATTTACTTCCATAGAGATACCGCCTCAGAAACCCAAAGACATTGTCAGACAGAACTGACTCGATGGCAGTGAGTTTGTTTTTTTCGGTTTGGGGCCCTTTAGCTTTTATGACTAAATTCTCAAGATGTTTTAAAATCTTCATTAATGATCCATATAAATCATAATTTAAATGTATGTATATAGACCCAAGGAGCTCTGGTAGTGCAGTGCCTAAGGCACTTGACTGCTAACCAGAAGGCTGGCAGTTTAAACCCACCAGCCACTCCTCAGAAGGAAGGTTGGGCAATCTACCTTCGTAGTGATAGTGCCTCAGAAACCCAAGGAGGGGTCACTATGAGTCGGGCCCGACTCGACGGCCCATAACAACAACAAATATAGATCCATAGACACATATCAGAAAAAAAATTTTTTAAACCAAACTCATTGCCATTGAGTTAATTCTGACTCAAAGCAACATTTTAAGACAAAAGAATTGCTCCACAGTGTTTCCAACACTGTAAATCTTTACAGAAGCAAATTGTTTTATCTTTCCCTTGCAGAGTGACTGTATATAAGTATGTATATATATATGTATATATCATAAACAAATCTGTTCTCTCAGTCTCTGATACTGAATTTCTACTTAAAACAAACCATGAAAAACAAGTAACAACCCCAAGATTTACTCAGCCAGTGGTTCCCAACCCTAACCCTAGAGTTACCTGGAGAGTTTTACAAAAACGTACGGATGCCAAAGCCTAGCCCTGGATTCCTGGTTTAATAGAAGCCAATGCTGAGAACCACTGGTTAGAGGTAAATTCCAGAATTATCACTTACTGAATTTGCAAGACAGAGAAAACATTGTTTAAACAGTAAATTGGTATTTCTGGGTTTAGACTAGCCTCATCAGATGAACTGGGTACAGAAGAAAGGGCACCATAGCCTAAATGCAAAACCCTCAATAAAATGAAACTCCTGTAACCTGTTCTATAATCCCTCAAACTACCCTTAATCTGCAAAACAAGAATGTGTAGTCTTTCAAATCTTCACTCAAAAACGCTTCATCACTGAAATTTAGGTTTCTTTCCAATGAAAGAATATACAATACTGTTCTATTGTTCTTTGCAAAATCCTTCAATGCCTTAGTGCCAAATAACTGGTTACAATTCCTTTTTTCCCATTTCCTTACTATAGTCGGTAATAGTATGGAGCCTGACTCTAAGAAGTGTGAATTTTCCTTTCATTTGCATTTTTTTAAGTCCATTAAAAATATAAAGACTCCACCAGACATCAGTGCTCAACATAAAGGAGAAATTATTTCTAATTTTTTATGCCTATCAGCACTGTATTTTGGTGTGGTCAGGTGCCATCTCATAGCAATCCTATGTACAACAAAATGAAACAACGCTGAGTGCAGGGTAATTGATTTCTCTAATAAACTCATTCATTCATTCATAATTTTAGAAAACAATACTTATATGACTATATAGGAGCTCTGGTGGCGTAGTGCCTTAGGCATGTGACTGCTAACCAGAAGGTTGGCAGTTCAAACCCACCAGCCACTCCTCAGAAGGAAGGTTGGGCAATCTACTTCTGTAGTGATACTGCCTTGGAAACCCAAGGAG
>NW_006921677.1:2742004-2784677 GCF_000298275.1 Orycteropus afer afer
GGTTTCAACTCAGAGACCCCCTCCTTGGGTGTCCAAGGTGGTATCTCTTTGGAAGTAGATTGCCCAGTCTTCCTTCCAATGAATGGCTGGTGGGTTTGAACTACCAGCCTTCTGGTTAGCAGGTTAGCAGTCAAATGCCTTAGGCACTACATCACCAGAGCTCCCAAGTTAAGATAAAAGAGTCTAAAATAACAACAGAAATGTATATTTCCATTAACATAATTAAGTTCCTAATACCCAACTGTTGTATTAGTCTCTCTATATATGTGCTATTTATTTAATAAAGATGTTCCTATAGAGATGAAATTATACTTAGAAGAAACTAAAGTAGGCCAAGCAATGAAAAAATTCTTTCCTTCAGTAGAGTTTAAATTTGGCTTTCCTCACTATAGGGAATGTTCTATCCTAATGTTGACAAGAATGAGTTATGACATAGACAGTTGTGTCAATTCATACAAAAATCTTCTTTCAGATTAGTTCAACTAGATCAACTGTGAGATTTTAGTTTAAAAAAGTCAAGCTGTCATAAAAATAAATTTCTGATCTAAATTTCAAGTCAAAAATTACATAAACTATATTTTATGCATGATGTTATTAAGCCAAGGAGCTTACTGATATATCAAATAGTATTTAAAAAGATACTGTAAACAAATAAAATAAGTAAACATTGCTAGATACAGGGAATAGTTTTTTAATTTCCTTTACAGGCTCTAGTGCAAATCAAAAGTCACCCATATCAGTCAGAAAGCCATAGGATTGTAACTGAGTCCCACGCAAAAATTCCTTTTTGTTATTCTTTTAAATAGTATTGGGTGATTTAACCCAAAACTGTCTCGAAATCATTCTGATGATATTCTAAACAGATTTTTACAAAGCATTTTTGGGTAAAGCTCTGTGAACCCCATCCACCATCCCTCTCCCCCCTCAAAAAAAAATACTTTAAAAAACATATACTTTATTTTCGTTTTTAATGTGAACTGGGAAGGGAAGAGGAGAGAGAGCCAAGTAGGGTCAACTTTTAAGTTTCCTGGGAGCTGACGCAGACCAACAGTGTCCCCCAACTCTAAGCAAAGACCATGATTCCAAAACGGGAATTTTGTCTTCAGTTATGCCAAGGATCATCCATTATCCTTCCTTTAAGGACAAACCCACTCATCCTCACGTATAACTTGGCTCTGTGGCTACGGTAAGGCAGTAACTGGAATCCCAGGCTTTCCTGCCGTCCTACCACTACCACCACCACCACCACCATCACCACCCCCGCCCCTACACTGGCTGGATCATGTCTGGAGAAGGACCAGCTGATGTCACCCACATCCCGCCTACTCCTCCAGACCTGCATAGACCAGCCAGCATCCTGGTGCTGCCAGAGCCGCCTGGTCCGGAAAGTTTCCCTGCTTGCTGGTGCAACCGAGCAACGCACGAAGGGGAGCCGTTCGGATGCTGCAGAGCCCAACAGTTCGCGCCCCAGGGACCCGAGGACCATCTCGGTTACACGAACGCGAGTACCCCATTATGCACACGTATAGCCAATTCTAGTGCATCAACGGGAAAGGGGGCGCAGGGACAGACTGAGAAAAAGCAAAATAAGCAAAACTGGAAAGAAGCTGGATATGAAGTTAGAGCATCGTGGAAATAAGCGGGGGAGGGGTAGGTGCATTTATGGAGGGGAGTACAAGGAGGAAGTGGGGGTGGGGAGCCCGTCGCGAGGCTCCTCGTCGCCCCCCAGAGCGCTCAAGTCCCAACCCTTGCTAGCTCCGCGGCTCACCGTCAATGTTCTCCCGGTCGCTGATGTGCTGCAGGTTGCAGCCCGTGTCCTCGCGGCTCAGATCCGTGTCGGGCCGATAGGACTCAAGCCGAGAGTGGGCATTTCTCCTAAGCTTGGGGCTGGACGACACGCAGCACGAGGTAGTGTTCCCCATCTTCAGCTGCCCCCCGACTCCTCCTCCTCTCGCTGTGGCCTTCCTCCACTTTCCCGGCCCCCGGGAGCGGGGAGCCGGGAGCGGGTGAGGTGCAGGGCAGCGGGGCGGGAGGAGGATGGGGCGGGGGCGGACGGGGGAGGAGTGGGAGAGGCTCCCCCCCGCCGAGGGGTGGGGAGACGGAAGCCGCAGCCCAGCTGCCCGGGTCAGCAGCTGCAGCGGCAGCAGCGGCGACGGCGCCTAGCCATGGGCGGCGGCGGCGATGACCGGGCGGCGGAGGCGGCGGCCCAGGCTGCTCCCTTCAGCCGCACACGCGCGCCTGCCTCCCCGCTGGCTCATGCACGACGCCGCCAGCAAGTGTGTCCCGGGCCCCTGTCCCGGGCGGGAGGAATGCACGGCCCCCACCTGCACGCGCGACTGCAGCCGCCGGGCCTAGGTCATCCTGCTGCGGCCATGGCGAGCCCGGCGCACCGCGCCGCCTCCTTCCCAGCGCACTTTCCCAGTTGAGGTGGTTGGTTTCGCCGGCGGTAGCAGCGGCGGCGGCAGTAGCAACCCCGAGGCTGCCTTTTGCAAGAGGTTCCGGTTCAAGTGGGTGGTAACTCCGTCTTCGCGCCCGGCGGCCGCAGTGAGGAGGTGTTGGCACGGCCCGCGCGGCCCCGCCGCGCCCCCGTCGGCCCCTGGTGCGGCGCGGTACAGCGGCCCAGCGGTCGGCGAGGGATGCTCTGGGCGCCCCTGCCGCCGCGCTGCCCCCTCCCTCCGGTGCCCCGCCCCGCCCAGTCGCCGCCTCTTCCTTCCTCGATTTCGCTTCTGCCCTGGAAGCAGATGAAACGGCGGAGGAGAGAGAGCCTGAGACGAATGCGGGCTCGCGCGTTCGGCCTGCTGTGCCCCTCTTTGGGGTATTAGGGAACCGCAGGCTTGCGTCGTTTGGGTACTCAGCTTCTCGATCCCTTTCATTTCCTTGTGTTAGCTAACTCAAGTTCTTCTCCGGTTATGGGGAAGATTGGGCTTCATGATAAGATGAAAGGTGTGTATGGGGTTCTTTGTGCCGCCAGCGACTAAGCGGTGCTGGGAGACAGCCCCTCGTCCCGAGCCGGGATCTCCTCCTGGGTTCTCGCCGAGGGCGGGCTATGAACTGGGCGAGAACGGGATCAATGGCCTGGAAGGAAGAGGTTGGGGTTTACAACGTGGAAGGAAGGTGTGGCACGGACGCAGCCCTCGTGAAGCGTAGGAACTTAGCTTGCTACTCCCAGGAGAATTCCCCGGGGCCCCCCCCCCACACTTTTTTTTTTTTTTTTTTAAGTGTGTAGAAGGAAGCTGGACTTTGATTTGGAAGTAATGTCTTCTGTTTCGAGCTTTGCTGAGGACTTGGTACGCCCCAGGAGTATTTTTATGTCTAATTATAACTGCTGAGTATTTTGAGTTCCTTGCGAATTAATGTGAAGCGGAGACTTAAGTTAACGTAGTTCTTCAGCTGTCACCTTTTTAAAAGAAAAAAAAAAAGTGTCGGGTTTTGTTGAAAACAGTATCTGAACTGAGACCACTTAACTAAGATAAAATTATGTGAAAGTCCCTGGCACAAGGTCGCCATCTGATACCAGTTCCGACTCAATAACGCCCTATGTAAGTAGTTAAGTAATTCGATAAATAATTTCCATCTCTCACAGTGCTAGCCATACCAGACTAACAATATCGTCACTTCTTGCCTGTGTTAGGAAGACTGTAAAGAGATTATAAGGTGGGCAGATCAACCGTCTCCCTTTTTCCAAATAGTCAATGAAGGTTTCATAAGGAGAGGCTAAGAGAAAAAAAGTTTTCAACAGGAAAAAACCCCGTTCAGCCCTTTTAATTTTAAATATGAGGAAACTGAGGCCCAGAAGATAAAATGCCTTGATTTGCCCAAGGTCTTAGTCCTAGTTAGTGACAGACCTGAATACTGAAAGGGTAGAGAAGGCCTAAGGAAACATACTTACCCAGCAACAGCAATGAGTAAATGCCTTGCCAGAGACTTTAGTAGCATTATTGTATTTCATTCTTGATTTCTAACCTTTTTTCAACTTTTGCTGTCCCTCATTGTTGCAGTATTGTTTGTACAACGATTAGTTCATGTCAAGAGTTCCATGCTCTGATCTGTATTGATGCCATTTGTTGGGATAAGTGATGGCTGTCCTTGGAAAATAAATGGTAGCAAAGTGATGTTGCTGAGAAGATGAGGAAGGGAATGTGAAAGGAAAGTTCTAAAGAAAGGGGGAGGGTAAAAAAGCAACATGACAGAATAAAATAATGATCTTTACTAAGGCCATATGGACCTTATAGGAAAGTTTAGGGCATAATTACAAGTTGATAAATATGTATATTCAGATTTTCTGTGGTAAGATCATCTGAAAAATGGAGGAATGCTTAGCCTATTGTCTATTCTGATTGCTATTGTAATTCTGCGCCTTGTATGGAGTCCCTGGGTGATACAAATGGTTAACACATTCAGTTGTTAACAGAAAGGTTGGAGGTTCAAGTCCACTCAGAGGTGCCTTAGAAGAAAGTCCTGCCAATCCACTTTGAAAAAACAGCCATTGAAAACATTATGGAGCACAGTTCTACTCTTGATACACATGGGGTCACCATGAGTCAGAATCAGCTCCACTGCAACTGGTTTGGTTTGGTTTATGTGAAGGGAAGCATCAATCATTGAGCCATATTTACATGGCATATCCACTCAGGCACATGAGTCTTATGTATAACCTGTTTAGTCATAAAGCTTATAATATTTACAGTAATGTTATGACTTGGAGGCCTTAAGAGTAGAGACAGATGGTACTTAGGACACTGTAAGGCAGTAGACCATGGCTGTCTGCGTGCTTCCCGTTCAGCGGATCATCAGCCAGTGTTAATTAAAAGAGCATCTCAAGGTGAAGGAAGACTTGACTGGGTGTCAAGAGTAGCTACAGACTAGCTATAGGGTAAGACAGCCACTCGTCTACAGGGGCATCTTTTTCCCGTACCCCCACTCCCTCTTTGACTTTCCCACCGTTTTCCCTTTAGGAACACAACTCTGGATTTATTCAGAAGTGATTTTTACATCAGCAGACTTGGGGAGGAAAGAGAAATCCTGAAGCCTGACTAGGGATTTATCTGATGTCAACCCTTGCCACTTCAAACTCCTCAGGGCAGAGACCCACCTGCCTGACTCATAATGACACATTAACAAAGATAATAGAACAATAACCAACTCTTAGCAGAGACGATGTGATACAAAATAATAGTAATAAAAGGTGTCATTAAACACCTGCTAGATACTACACGGGAGCTCTGGCAGCACAGTGCCTAAGGTACTTGAATGCTAACCAGAAGGCTGGTAGTTCAAACCCACCAGCCATTCCCCAGAAGGAAGGTTGGGCAATCTACTTCCAAAGTGATAACCACCTTGGAAACCCAAGGAGGGGTCGTTATGGGTCGCATCCGACTCCACGGCATGGTTGTTCTTTTTTTTAGATACTACATACTAAAACTAAGTATGTTTTACATGGAAGCCTATGCTGTTACCCCTGTTTTACAAATAAAGGCACTTTAACTCCCATAAGTACAGAAAATTTGGCTAAGGTCAAGCTACTGAGAAAAGGCCCACATAAGGATTTGAAGCCAATTCTGATTCCAAAGTCCATTAGGTCCCCTCTACCCCAAATCCCTTTTGCCAGACCTAAGTATCACTGAACAGGGAGATTGGAGGGGAAGTGGAGCCTCAAATTAGAATACTGAGAGGGCAAATCTCGTAAAATTTTTTAGTAAAAAGAAGAATCTAGTGTTGCTTCTTTTCTCTTTCTAAAGAAAGCTTGGAGCTGACTGTTTAGGACTATTTCTAGGCTTTAAGAAGAGAAATCAAGGAGTGAGGGAAACTTATTTTGTGGGGCCCAGCCCTTCTGACCAGTTAAGAAAACAGGCAAGATGGGGGAGAAGCCCTATGCAGGAATAATATGTGCAGTTAGCCACAGCATCACGGGCCTTGTATCACATAGGAGTCCCAGTTCAGGACAGCATCTAGGTAGCATATGGACCTCACCCAGGATGGGAACTGGTCAAGGGGGCAGGTGACAACGGCAACCCAAGTCCCTGGCCTCAGAAGGTTCAGTCTCCTTAGTAACGATCCACCCTGCCTTTTGAGCAGAATCATTTGGGAATTATTTTCCTTCATCTTTCTCTATAATCACTATTCAAGATTTTGGCCATTTTTAGATACACTCCTTGGAGAGAACAAGCGAGAGAGAAAGAAGGGCTGCTCAGGCACAGGGAGACAGCTCAGGGGGTAGGAGTGCATGGAGGGATGGACACAGGGAAGCGGTACCTATCGGGACGAAGTGGGAGAGGAGATGTTGCATTGTGCTAAATTGTGGTCAATGTCATGAAACAAAGTGTATGTGATCTGCTGTATGGAAAGTGTATTTGCTCTGTAAATTTTCACCCAAATCACAATAATAAATAAATAATTCAAAAGGCACTTGACTGCTAACCAGAAGGTTGGCGGTTCAAACCCACCAGCCACTCCTCAGATGGAAGATGGGGCAATCTACTTCTGTAGTGATACTGCCTCAGAAACCCAAGGAGGAGTGGCTATGAGTTGGGTCTGACTCGATGGCATATAACAGCAACAATTCAATCAGAGCAGGTCATAATTGCATTCTTACACCAGCCACAGCCATATCTGTGAACTATGAATGGATCATTTGCAGAAGCCCCAGAATCACTTCCTGGGAACACAAAAGCACTGAGCGAAATTAGCCCAGGATTTGGTCATTTGGTCAAAAGGAAGAAAATGGGTAGAATCTAGTAGAAAAAGCCTTTTCAGGCTGGATCTTCTCTTATTACCTGGTAGTCAGTTTCCCATGTCAGTTACACAATCATTGCTAAGGCAGTTGTGGAATAACTAAGTTCCTTTGTCTATTGTACCAGCAATGTCTGTTACCTTCTTATTTTCTAATAACCTCTCCTTAAATAATAACTCCCTTTAGTACTTGATGGTAAGCAAACTATACTCAAGACCAGACATAGAAGTGCTTTTGGCTGATACCTCTTTACTTTGTGATAGCCACTTAACCTTGACCAATGTGAGTTCTTTCTTTATTCAAGAAATGATTCTTCAGAGAACACTGAGCCAGGCATATTGGGAATACAAAGATAGGTAAGATATAGTTCCCACTCTAAAGCAACTCAAGTCCAGTAAGGTAAACAGTCATGAAAACAGGTTTATAACATGTCCAGAAATGTGGGTATTTACAGTCACTTAAATGATGCCATCTGAAGCATGCCAAGCCTACTTCACCTCTAAATATCTCCCCTTACCACCTGTGGATACACCTAAAATTCCACCATAAGAACTTTATTCCTATGAAGAAAAGAAATATACCAAGGGATTCTCTGGATGAAAAGTCTCACAAGACATCAAGGATGACTAGTAGAGTTAAGTGCCTGTGCCAAGTCTTTTGGACCAGGGTAAATGCCTGGAACACCACTGTTGAGAAGGATTCTGAGGTCCAGCTCAGCAACAGAGTGCTGCTGCCGTGAAGAAAGGAGGGGGTGAGGGATGGGAGAAGGACCACATTTCTGTCCACAAGTAAAACCATTACTGCCATTGATAACCTTTGTATATGGGATAAATAATGGCACTTTTTATAGCAGGGGGATAAGTGACAGAAAGGTATGAAGGACAAGTAAATTTTACTTAGGGAGACAAGGGAAAAAGAAGTGCGAAGTGTAGACAGTCGTTGTTGCTGGGTATCTGGGAGAAGGCCTACTTGGAAACTGGTTTTTCTATCTCACCATTGAGATTTAACACCTGCT
Source organism: Orycteropus afer afer (assembly GCF_000298275.1). NCBI lineage: Eukaryota > Metazoa > Chordata > Mammalia > Tubulidentata > Orycteropodidae > Orycteropus > Orycteropus afer. The sequence goes on from NW_006921677.1 coordinate 2,749,750, forward strand.
CCCAAGTTAAATAGCTTTAAGAAGCCCTATGGTGGTGTGGTGCCTGAAGCATTTGACTGCTAACCAAAAGGTTGGTGGTTCAAACCCAGTGGCCATTCTGTGGAAGAAAGACTGGGCAATCTACTTGCATAAAGATTTACCACCTTAGAAACCCAAAGGGGGTCACTATGAGTTGGAATCGATCTAATGGCAGTGAGTTGAGTTTTTTTTGGGGGGGGGGGAGGGGCAGTGGATTTTGAACTTGCCAAACCTTTACCTTCTTTATCCATCTGGGTTCATCAAGAAAAGAAATGGAAAATTTATGTGTGACTCCCAAGAACTAGGACACACTTTTGATAAGGCAAATTCCATCATCTAGCAAGGTCACACATATATCAGAATGGGAAAAACTGCTATTCCTCTTTGTTTTAATAATGATTGCTCTAAGGTTTACAATAGGGATCTTTAACTTACCTACTTCACATTCAAATGATATTAAAATATTACATGGGTAATGTAATTATACTTGCATTTGTTCTCTCATCCTTTCAGCTCGTCCTGCATTTTGCTTCTACATATATTTTGAACGCTAATACATTGCACTTTTTTTTTCTTTTTTTGGTTTGATCAGTCAGTTGTGTGTTTTTAAAGAAATTTGAAACAGGAAGAAAAATTATTTTATGTTTACCCTCATACTGACCAATTCTGATACTCTCCATTCCTTTGTGTGAACCTAAGTTTCCATCTAGTAGCATTTTCCTTTTGCCTCAAAAACTTCCTTTGACATTTCTTTTAGTACAAGTCTGCAGGTGATAAAATTCTTTCCACTTTGTCTGGAGCTCTGGTGGCGTAGGGCCTAAGGCATTTTGACTGCTAACCAGAAGGCCGGTGGTTCAAACCCACCAGCCATTCCTTGGAAGACAGATTGGGCAATCTACTTCCGTTGTAATGTTGTTGTTGTTGTTATGTGCCATCAAGTTGGACCCGACCCATAGCGACCCCTCCTTGGGTTTCCGAGGCAGTATCACCACGGAAGTAGATTGCCCCATCTTCCTTCCGAGGAGTGGCCTCGGAAACCCAAGGAGGGGTTGCTATGAGTTAAGTCCGACCCGACGGCACATAACAACAACACAACAACTGAAACTTTAATGTGCCTTTGTTTTTAAAGAATATTTTCACTGGATATACAATTCTAGATTGCCCTTTTTTTCCTTTAGCACTTTAAAGAGTAACTCCATTATTTTTCCTTGCATATATCTCGTGAAAATTTTGTTTAAATTTTCATCTCTGTTCCTCTGTATGTAATTTATTTTCTCAAATGCCTCCCCTCCCCAGGGCTGCTTTTAAGATTTTTCTCTTTGTCATCACATGCTTTCAATGATTTTATTTTGATTTACTTTACTTTGAAGGCACTCTGGGTGCTGTGGTTAAAGTATCAGGCTGCTAATCAAAAGGTTGACAGCTCAGACTCACCAGCCACTCTGCAGAACAAAGGTGAGATCGTCTGCTTCCGTAAAGATTTACAGCCATGGAAACTCTATGGGGCAGTTCTATTCTGCCCTGTAGGGTCATTATGAATTGGAATTGGAATTGACAGTGCGTTTTTGATACTTTGATTTGTAGAATGTGTGCGTGTGTGTTTATTTATCCTGCCTGAGACTCTTTAAGCTTTCTGGTTCTGTGGTTGATTGTTTTTGTTACATTTGTAAATTTTTTGTTGTTGTTATATGCTGTCTAATTGTCTCTGACTCATAGCGACCCCTCCTTGGGTTTCTGAGGCAGTATCACTGCAGAAGTAGAATTGCCCAACCTTCATTCCGAGGAGTGGCTGATGGGTTAGAGCCGCCAGCAGTGTTTTTACTGTTACCTACCCCACCCCCTTTCTTAAAGTCCAATTACATGTATGTCAAACTGTTTGGTATTATTTCACAGGTCCTTGAGGTTCTGTTCATTTTTCTATTATTATTTAGATGAAAATATGCACAGCAGCACATTGTTGTTGTTAGGTGCCACCAAGTCGTCTCTGACTGATAGCGACCTCACGTATAGCAGAATGAAACAGTGCCTGGTCCTGTGCCAGCCCCACGATCTTTGCTATACCTGAGCCCATCGTTGCAGCCACTGTGTCAATACATCTCATTGAGAGCCTTCCACTTTTTTCCTGACCCTCCACTTCATCAAGCATGATATCCTTCTCCAGGGAATGGTCCCTTCTTACAATATGACCAAAGTAGGTGAGATGAAGTCTGGCCATTCTCACTGCCAAGGAGTATTCCAGCTGCAATTCTTCCAGGACAGATTTGTTAGTTCTTTTAGCAGTCCGTAGTACTTTAAGCATTCTTCACAAACTCCACAACTCAAAAGCATTGACTCTTCTTTGGTCTTTCTTTTTCATTGTCCAGCTCTCATCACATGCATAGGAGGCGATTGAAAATACCATGGCTTGTGTCAAGCACACCTTAGTCTTCAAGGAGACATCTTTGCTCTTCAGCACTTGAAAGAGGTCCTTTGCAGCCGATTTGCCCAGTGCTATACAACATCTGGTATCTTGACTGCTGCTTCCATTGGTGTTGATTATAGAGCCAAGTACTATGAAGTCTTTGACAACTTCAGTCTTTTCTCCATTTATCATGATGCTACTTATTTGTCCAGTTGTGAGGATTTTTGTTTTCTTTATATTGAGGTGTAATCCATACTGCAGACCGTATGTAGTCTTCAATCTTCATCAGTAAGTGTTTCAAGTCATCCTTACTTTCAGCAAGCAAAGTTGTGTCATCTACACATTTCTGCCCACAATTTAAACCATTACAGCCACTGATCATCTTTGTATATGGGATAAATAATGTCACTTTTTTGTAGCAGGGGGATAAGACTGACAGAAAGGTATAAAGGACAAGTACATTTTACTTAGGGAGACAAGGGAAAAAGGGAGGTGTGACGTGTGGACAGTCGTAGTCACTGGGTATCTGCGAGAAGGCCCACTTGGAAACTGGTTTTTCTACCTCACCATTGAGATTTGGCACCTGCTAACCCCTCCTTGGGTTTCCAAGGTGGTATCACTACCGAAATAGATTGCCCAACCTTCCTTCTGAGGAGTGGCCGGTGGGTTTGAACTGCCAGCCTTCTGGTTAGCAGTCAAATGCCTTAGGCACTATGCCACCAGAGCTCCCAAATAATAGACTGGCTCATAAATAATATCACCCATGAATGAGTACTGTGCTCCTTTATATAATTATCTATATGAGACTAAATGACCAACATTTACCCTAAAGCAAGATGAGAAGGTAAAGGAGGGGTAGGGAAACTAGATTAATGTAAACAGAACAACCAGATGGACATAATGAGAATGCTAACATATTATGAAAACTGTAACCAATGTCACTGAACAGTTTGCATAGAAATTGTTAAATGGAAACCTAATTTGCTTTGTAAACTTTCACCAAAATCACAATAAAATATTATTTAATAAAAAACAACAGTGTTTGACTAATTGGATAGTCCCACAAAGTTGTGACCCTAATCCTTCAAATGAAAAGAACTAATCGCCTGAGGTGTTTGGTTGCACCTAAACGGTATCACCAAATACAGCCTCTTTTTTTCCTTTTGTGTTATTGTAAAATTATATAGAACACAAGCTTTGTCATTTCACCCTTTTTCTGGTGTACATCTTAGTGATATCAGTTACATGAGTCAACTGTGTAACCACTACCCTTAATTTATGCTAATATTCCCATCACTATAGACATAATTAGGAGAGGCTGCTGGTGGTATAGTAGTTAAAGCATTTGGCTGCTAACTAAAAGATCAGTGGTTCAAACCCACCAGCCGCTCTGTGGAAGAAAGATGAGGCAGTCTGCTTCTGTAGAGATTTACAGTCAAACCAAGTGGAGTCACAATGAGTCCGGATCAACTCGATGGCAGTGAGTTTGGTTTTGCTTTGGATAGACATAATTAAGGAGCTCTGGTGGTGCAGTGGATAAGGCATTTCTAACCAAAAGGTCAGTGGGTCAAACCCATCAGCCACTCCACAGAGGAAAAATAAGACAGTCTACTTCTGTAAAAATTTAAGGAATTTTTGGCTTGGCAACCCAGTGAGGGTGGTTGTGAGTTAGAATCAACTCAACAGCAGTGAGTATAGTTTTTGGTGTAGACATAATTTCACTGCTTACTTCTGAAAGAAAGATTCCTTCTCTCCTTCCCCCTCTTCTGTTCCAAGTAACCACTAATATATAATAACTCTGGTCCCTATTCTGTCATTTTTAAAATAAGTTTATTACAATATAATTTACATATCATAAATTTCACCCAATTGATGATTTTAGTTTAAAATAGACTATTTTTTTAGTAGTATTAAGTTTACAGAAAAACTAGGCAGAAAGTAAAGGGAGTTCCCGTACAATTTCTCCTATTATCTTTCATTGGTGTACTGTATTTCTTACAACAGGTGAACCAATATTTATGCATTATTATTACCTGGTTCCTAAGTCCCTTGACTGCTAACCAGAAAGCTGGCAGTTCAAACCCACCAGCCACTCCTTGGAAGGAAGATTGGGAGATCTACTTCCATAGTGATACCACCTCAGAAATCCAAGGATGGGTCACTCAACAGCAATGAATTTGGGGTTTTTTTGGCTTTGGAAAATCTATACATTACATTAGGGTTCAATCTCTGTTCTACAGTCTCATGGGTTTTGGCAAATGCTTAATATCATGTGTCTACCATTACAGTATCATACAGACTAGTTTCACTGACTTAAAAGCCTGTGCTCTTCCCATTCATCCTTCTCTACCTCCTCCTGAATCCCTGGAAACCACTTATCTTTTTACTATCTCTAGTAGTACAGTGGTTAAGGCACTTAGCTGCTAACCAAAAGGTTGGTGATTCAAACCCACCAGCCGCTCCATGGAAGAAAGATGTGATAGTCTGCCTTTGTAAAGATTTATGACCTTGGAAACCATATGGGAGAGTTTTACTTTGTCCTACAGGGTCACTATGAGTACAATTGATGGCAGTGGGTTTTTATAGTCCTGCCTTTTCCAAAATGTCTTATGTTGTTGCTAGTTGCCTTGCAGTTGATTCTGACTCCTGGTGGACCATATGTTAAAGAGTAGAACTGCTTCAAGGGGTTTTCTTGGCTGTAATTTAATGGAAGCAGATTGTAGGTCTTGTGTTTCATGGTTCCACTGGGTGAGTTCAAATGGCCAATCTTTAGGTTAGCAGTCAAGTGCTAAATGTGCCACCTGTTGTCTTGTGCCATTAAGTCAATTCTGACTCATGGCAACCCTATAAGGACAGGGTCAAACTGCCACATAGGGTTTCCTAGACTATAATTTTTTTAGGAGGAGATTGCCAGGTCTTTTCTCCCACAAACCTAATATTGAGTTCAAACTGCTTTCCGTTTGGTTAGCAGCCAAACGCTCAACGATTGCACCACTAGAGCTCCTTATTTGTGCCACCCTGGTGGCACAGTTGTTAAACACTCAGCTGCTGACAGAAAGGTCAGTGGTTCAAACCCACTAGCTGCTCCTTGGGAAAAACAGTGTGGCAGTCTGCTTCTGTAAAGATTTATAGCCTTAGGCCTATAAGATGAACAGTAACACTAGGAAGGAGCTCTGGTGGCGTAGTACCTAAGGCACTTGACTGCTAACCAGAAGGTTGGCGGTTCAAACCCACCAGCCACTCCTCAAAAGGAAGGTTGGGCAATCTACTTCAGTAGTGATACTGCCTTGGAAACCCAAGGAGGGGTTGCTATGAGTAGGAGATGACTCAGCGGCACATAACAACAACTACTACACTAGGGAGGTACATGTACTCCTTAGAATAATCAACCATATGAGAACAAAAGGACAGCATTTGCACAGCGATAAAGCTCAGAAGACTGGAAGGAACATGAAAAGAGAACAAATGGAAATGATAAAACACCGGCAGGAAATGGGAAGAATGCTGTTACGTTGTGGGGATTGCAATCAAAGTCATAAAATGTGTATAAGTTACTGAATGGGAAACCAATTTGCTCTGTAAACTTTCACCCAAATCACAATAAAAAGTTATTTTACATATATATATATATATATATATATATATATATATATATATATATATATATTTTAACCCTGTCCTGCAGGGTCTTTATGAGTCAGAATTGACTTGATGGCAGTGGGTTTTTGGGTTTAGGGACCTTGAATGTAATATCGTTGGAATCATACAATATGTAGCTTTTCAGACTGGTTTCTTTCCCTTAGCAATATGCATTTAAGGTACCTTGATAGCTCCTTTCTTCTTATCACTAAATAATACTCCACTGTTTAACAGCTTGTTTCCATCTACCTGAAAGACATCTGGGTTGCTTCCAATTTGGGGCAATCATGAATAAAGCTGCTGAAAACATTTGTGTGCAGGTTTTTGGTTGATATTTTCTAGTCATTTGGGTAAATTCCTTACTAACACTTGTTATTACCTATCTTTTTGATTACAGCCATCATAATGGGTATGAAGAGGTATTTCATTGTGGGTTTAATTAATGTTTCCATAATGTCTTATGATGTTGAGCGTATTTTCATGTGCATATTGGCCTTTTGTATATCTTATTTGGAAAAATGACTGTTCAGATACCTTTGTCCAGTTTTTAAATGGAGTTAATTATCTTTTTGTTAATGAATTGTAAGAATCCTTTACATATTCTGTGTACTGAGTTGAATGGTGGGGCACAAAGAGATAGATCCACCTCCTAATCCCCAGAACCTGTGAATATGACCTCACTGGAAAAAAGAGTTTTCACATATGTAATTAAGGATCTCCAGATGAGATCATCCTGCATTATCAATGTGGTCCCTGAATCCAATGATAAGTGTCCTTATAAGAGACAGATGAGGACAAGACATAGAGAAGAAGAAAAGGCCATGTGTAGGCAGAGGTAGAAATTGGAGTTATGTGACCACAAGTCAAGGAATGCCTGGAGCCACCAGAAGCGGGAAGAGAAGAGGCAAGATTTTTCCTCTACAGCCTTTGGAGGGAGCATAACCCTGAGAACATCTTGATTTTAGACTTCTGGCCTCTAGAACTATGAGAGAATAAATTTCTATTACTACAGGCCACTTGTTGATGGTAATTTGTTATGGTAACACTAGAAAACTAACGCATTCTGGATATAAGACCTTTATCAGATAGATAACTTGCAAATATCTACTCCCATGCTGTGGGTTATCTTTTCACTTAAGGGATCCTCTCACATAATGAGTTCTTCCCATATTGTGAGGTCCTCCCTCATGCTAAGGTCCAGTTTGCCTTTCAAGTTCACATCTTTATTTCATCTCTGTCTGTCTTCAGGAGGAACTTTAGCCTCAAACATGATTCCCAAATTGGTCCTCCCTCCCAACTTTATTTCTCTTCCCTTTACACCTTGGTGCAGACCTTGTTGTGGAAAGGGTCATTTCTTCTCCCATTGTTTCCTGATTTGCTTCCCTGTCTTTGTGTCCCTCCCATGTGCCCGGGTTTGTCTCTGATCTCCCACCTCTAGGTCTCTGTAGTCACAGGAAAATTGTTTGGAAGAGGCTAGAATAGAGTCTTATAGCAAACAGTGTCTGGTATGCCACAGACCATCCCTGAGAACTTGTGGAGTCCCCTAGTTAAAGCATTTATTGTCTTAAATTCTGCTTTATCCCTCAAAATAATCTTTAAACTTTGAACCCAGACTGTTCCCTGAAGCCTTCATTAAACTAAACAGTTTATCCCAAGTAATAAGGAATATTTGCCTCAAGCATAGCACTCTTATAAAGAAACTGGCAACAGTTAATCGAAAGTACAGATGATAACTTTAAGGGGCAGAAAGCCTAAATTAATAGTGATGAAACAATGTAGGTAGAAAGAGAATGGTGACGCAATGTATGTAACCAATGTTATTGAGTTGTTGGATGTAGAAATTCTGAATGGATGTATTTTTGGTTGTGTATATTGCCACTAAAAATAGATAAAATATCTTTTAAAAGTGTAAAAAAATAAAATGCCTTTTCTATCTCCTCCTCTTTCCCTCAACATAAGCTTTGAATGATCCAAAGATACAGTTCTGTTTTCCCAGTTTTCCTGCATAGTATTCATACTACTTCCTAGGTTTTACTGACACTCATAGTAGGAACTCTGAAGTCCTTAAACCAAAAACCAAACGCACTGTCACTGAGTCAATTCCTACTCATAGTGACCCCCATTTGGTTTCCAAGGGTTACAGAAGTAGATTGCCCAGTCTTCCTTATGCAGAGTGGCTAGTGGGTTTGAACTGCCAACCTTCTGGTTAGCAGTCAAATGCCTTAGAACGGTTCTATGCCACCAGAGCTCCTTCTCCAGGGAATGATCCCTTCTGACAACATGACCAAAGTGGGTGACATGAAGTCTGGACATTCTGGCTTCCAAGGAGTACTCTGGCTGTACTTCTTCCAGGAAAGATTTGTTCATTCTTCTGGCAGCTCACGGTACTTTCAGTATCCTTCGTCAACACCACAATTCCCATTTATCAGTTCTTCTTCAGTCTTCTTTATCACTGTCCAGCTTTCACAGGCATATGAGGCAACTCAAGTCCTAGAGCTATATTATTCAGAATGGTAGCCACATATGGCTGTTGAGCACTTGAAATGTGGCTAATCTGAATTGAGATATGCCATTGTTGTTAGGTGGCATCATGTCAGTTCCCACTCATTGATCCTATGCACAACAAAACAAAACACTGTCCAGTCCTGCACCATCCTCAAAATTGTTGCTAGGTTTGAGCCCATTGTTGGAGCCACTGTGTTGATCCATGTCATTGAATGCCTTCCTTTTTTTCAATGACACTCTGCCTTACGAAGCATGATGTCTTTCTCTAGGGACTGATCCCTCCTGATAACATACCAAGTACGTGCGACGAAGTCTTGCCATCCTCGCTTCTAAGGAGCATTCCAGTTGTAGTTCTTTTAGGACAGATTTTTCATTTGTTCTGGTTACTTAGTGCCGCTCTGACAAGAATATGCTACAAATGGGATGGCTTGAACAAACAGGAGTTTATTCTCTTACAGTTCGGGAGGCTAGAAGCCCGAGTTCAAAGTGCCAGGTTCTAGGGGCTCCTCGACCTTGTGCCTCAGCTCTGCCTCTTGTTCCCACCCCACTGAAGTTAGAAGCATCTCTTCACTCAGGCAGCTACTCACTGCCAAGGCTAACAAGCCCAAGGTTGACAAATAAAATGGCATAGTCTTGATATTACCAAACCACATAGCAGGCCATTAATTCAAGTCCATTTAAAGTCCCAAGGTCGGCAGAGCATGGCAGGCTACATGTAGGGTTCAAGTGTGCCATAAGCTAGAGACCATTCCCAAAGCTTATTATATGGGAAGCAGACCACATACCCAGAGCAGCTACTCAGCTGCTCCAATAGATTCCACCATGGAGTTAATTACCAGTCTCACCATGGGGAATAACTGCATTCAACTGCCCAGCCACTCAACCAGACCTAGCCAAGTTGACACACAAACTTAACTACCACATTGTTCTTCTTGATATATTCAATATTATTAATTCAATGGCAAGGTAAGTATAAAATGTAAGTATAAAATATATACTACATTCTAAGAGTTTGGACCAAAAGATAGTGTAAAATACCTTAATACTATTTTATATTAACTGTATCTTGAAATGGGAGGTCTGGTAGTGTAGTGTCTAAGACACTTGACTGCTAACCAGAAGGCTGGCAGTTCAAACCTACCAGCCACTCCTCAGAAGGAAGGTTGGGCAATCTACTTCCGTAGTGATACTGCCTCAGAAACCCAAGGAGGGGATGCTATAAGTCAAGTCTGACTCGACAGCATATAACAACAACAACAACATATCTTGAAATGATTGTATTTTGAATATATGGAGTTAAATAATATATATTATAAAAATTAATTTCACTGTTTGTACTTTTTTAATGTGGCTACTAGAAAATTGAAGGAAGGTTGGGCAATCTACTTCTGTAGTGATACTGCCTTGGCAACCCAAGGAGGGGTTGCTATGAGTCTGGACCAACTTGATGGTACATAACAACAACAACAACTAGAAAATTTTAAATTATATATATGGCTCACATTTCTATTGGACAGAGCTGCCCCAGAGGGGTTGGTCTTGTACATCACAAGCTATGAATTGATCTGTGGCCTAAATTTTGCAATAGCCGAATCACTTACTTGAAGTTTACCTACCACCTAGACGTCTTTCAGTGCTGTTTCTACTCACTCATCCAACCCACTAAATTCAAAACCTACTGTCCCAAGTCTCATTTGTCATATCTTTAAACACAACACCTTGGGCCCATCACCTATTCTTCAGGACAATCCTTTACCATCACTTGAGTTTCCTTAGCTACTACCCTCTGCTACCCAGATTCCTTTTTTCTTCACTTGGTCATCTCAGCAAGCCCTACCTTAAATCAACTCATAATCTTCTCTAGTCCATTTACTTGCCCAGAACACCCCCCATCCTCCTCACCCCATTTCATAAATTCAGCCTATATTTTCATCCCCAGATCTCCTCCTCCATGAAGCTTTCTTTGCTCCTCCAGTGCTTTTCTTTTCTTTTCTTTTTTGCCTTCTTCTTTTGAATTCCTCTCAAAGCTCACCTTCCCCAAACTCCCATTGTTGTTGCTGTTAGGTGCTGTCGGAATCGGCTCTGATTCATAGCAACCCTAAGTACAACAGAACAAAATACTGCCCAGTCTTGTGCCACCCTCACAATCCTTGCTATACCTGAGCCCATCATTGCAGCTACTGTGTCAATTCATCTTGTTGAGGGTCTTCCCCTTTTTCGCTGACCCTCCACTTGACCAAGCATGATATCCTTCTCCAGGGAATGGTCCCTTTTGACAGCATGACCAAAGTGGGTGAAATGAAGTCTGGCCATTCTCACTTCCAAGGACTGTTCTGGTTGCACTTCTTCTAGGACAGATTTGTTCATTTTACTGGCAGTCCATGGTATTTTCCATATTCTTCACCAAGGCCACAACTCAAAAGCATCAAGTTTTCTTAGATCTTCCTTATTCATTGTCCCAGCTTTTACATGCAAATGAGGTGATTGAAAACACCATGGCTTGGGTTAGTATACTACATAACCATTCCCATAGTTATATTTATTTTCTACTTCTTCACTTAGCAATTGTCCTTTAATAGTCCTATCTCATATAAGTGAATATTGTCCACCTAGCTCATTTGTTAGCTCCCTGAATACAGAAATTATTGCTTATATTTCTTCCCATCACTACATCCCACTTAACCCCTTTACCTAACAATCCAATACACCAAGCAGGCAGGTAACACCTATTTCAATAATTGATTAGCCAGAATAATCAATGAATTCAAAAGCACATTTCCCAATCTCACTAGTAAAATAGGAGTTTACTGGGTTATCATTATTCTTTTACCACTTGCTTACTACATCACTGCTGTTGACTGACCGATGGTGTGCATAAGAACACCACCAACAACAAAAAAAGCCCATAGTTTTTGTTATTACCAAAGGAAAATTTATGGTTGGAACTGCAACAAAATTGCATCGTAATTCAGCTTCCTTGACATTTTAGTGTACAGTGTAGTAGTTGAAAGCTACCTATTATCCAACCTCAAAAATAAGAGAATCATTTACTCTACTACATGTAGCCTCTTAAATTCTGTGTAATAATTATAATAATAAAATCAGCTGCAGTGAAACTGATTTTTATCTCTCTTCAGGAGATATAAAAACCAAACTCACTGCCATCAAGTCAATTCTGACTCATAGCAACTTTTCCGAGTTTCCAAGGTTATAAATCTTTACGGAAACAGACTGCCTCATCTTTCTTCTGCAGAGCAGCTGGTGGGTTCAAACCACTGACCTGGTTAGCAAACAAATGCCTTAACCACTGCACCACCAGACCTCCTTAGTAGATATAAGAGTATGTATTTCTTGATTCCTAGATATAGATGTCAGCCTCCAATTCAAGGCAACTCCATGTACAAGGAAATGAAATGCTGCCAGGTCCTGCACCTTTCTCCATGTTTCTTGCAGATCAAACCATAGGGTTTTTATTGGCTCATTTTCAGAAGCAGGTCTCCAGGGCTTTCTTCCTAGTCGGTCTTAGTCTAGAAACTCCAACAAAACCTTTCAGAATCATAGCAACACATAGGCCTCAACTGACACATGGTGGCTCTGCTTGTGGTACATTATCTGTGCATCAAACCCAGGTCTCCCCCAAAGAAAGGGGAAATTCTACCATTGGGCCACTGCTGCCCTCTTCCCTGACCATGGAATCACTTAAAATAGCATCTGTCATTCCTATGCCTAGATGTCACTTTCAGTGGTAATGTAGATACTTCCTCCAAAGAGAAAGGTTCTAGATAGACCATTCCCCAAGTAAGCCATAGCTTCCTCCAGCTGGTCTCTGCCTATCAATTGCGGTATTTGAAGACAAAAGGAAAGTCTTAATTCACTCTGTCCCACCCTGCTCTCCTCTCCAGAGAGCAGCTGACCCCTGCCAGGACTGTTAAATTGAGCTCTTGCTGAAATGTGCCCTCCTGCTGCTGTGCTGGAGTCCCTTGGTGGTGCAACCAGTTAGTGTGCTCAGCTACTAAATGAAAGGTTGGAGGTTTGAGTCCATGCAGAGGCATCTTGGAAGAAATGCCTGGTGATCTACTTCCACAAGATCATCCACTGAAAACCCTATGGAGCACAGTTCTACCCTGATATATACTAGGTCACCTTGAATCAGAATCATCTCCATGCCATCTGGTTCTAGTTTGGCTCCTCCACTGAGTAACTGCCAGTGACTAGAGTACATTTGCAGCCTTCATCCAGTCGTGATTAAGATTTCCAGATTCAAAGGTGAGAATGTAGCTCAGAAGTTTTCTATTCCTCACTTATATCTAAGGAGCTGGGGGCAAAGTTGTTACAGCAATTGGCTGCTTACCAAAATGTGAGCAGTTTGAACCCACTAGCCACTTGTTCTGGTTACCTAGTGCTGCTCTGACAAGAATATACCACAGATGGGATGGCCTTAACAAACAGGAGTTTATTCTTACAATTTGGAGGCTTTAAGTCCAAGTTCAAAGTGTCAGGCTCTAGGGGCTGAGTGAAAGCCCCTCAACCTTGGAGTCCAGCTCTGCCTCCTGCTCCCAGCCCACTGGAGCTAGAGGCATTTCTTCACTCAGACAGCTGCTAGCTGCTGAGGGAAGCCCCAAGGTTGACAAGTAAAAAGGCACAGTCCCGATGTTACCAAGCCACATGGCAGGCCATTAACTTAAGTCCATTGTAAGTCCCAAGGTCAGCAGAGCATAGCAGGCTGCTAAGCAACGACACAGCCATATGCAGGGTCCAAGCATGCCATAGGCTAGAGACCATTCCCAAGGCTTCTCCTTATATACAGGAAGCAGACCACATCTCAAAGGCAGCTACTCAGCTGCTTGTGGTAGATCCCACCACGGAGCTGATTGCTAGTCTCATCGTGGGGAATAACTACCACCAGCTGCTCAGCAACTCAACCAGGCCCAGCCAAGTTGACACACAAACATAACCACCACACCGCTCTATGGAAAAAGATGAGGCAGTCTGCTTCCCTAAAGATTTACAGCCTTGGAAGCCCTATGGGACAGTTCTACTATTATAAACTTGTTAGCTCTCCATTTCCATTTCTATGATTTCATCCCAAAGAGATAACTATGGATAAGGTTAAAGTAGTAGCTGTATGGATATACACTGTGGTGGTCAATATTGATCCAAGTTCTACCATCACAGACAAGAGCAAGGTTTCACTTTCTAAATACATTCTTTGGAGCTTGTGCTCAGGGGAAAACATTCACTCTGTATCTCCAACTTCCAACCCTACCCTTGGCCAGCTCTGCTACTCTTGTTATGCTGCTATGCAGGCAAAATTTCTGGCAGTACAAAGTGTTCAACAACAGTGTATTGTTAAATTATGATCCATAAAACTGAATACAATGCACCATTAAAAATCATATTATAAAAGATTATTTAATAGCATAGAAAATATTCACCCTCTGTTGTTACAGAGTTTCTAGGTGGTGCAAACTATTAATATGCTGTGCTTCTAACCTAAAGGTTGGAGGTTCTAATCCCCTCAGATGCTCCTGGGGAGGAAGGCATGGCAATCAACTGCTGAAAAGTCAGCCATTGAAAATCCTGTGGGGCATAGTTCAACTGTGACACACATGGAATCACCATGAGTCAAAATCAACTCCATGGCAACCAATTTTTTTTTTTAATGTTTTTATATTTTTTAAAAAATGACCTTACTAAACAGTATGATCTGTTCCTGACAACATAGGGGGATAGTGATGATAGTTGCACAACACAATGGACACAGTTTCTCTAAATTGTCCATATGAAGACTGTTGAAATGGCAACTGTTTCTTATATATTTACCACAATATTAAAAAAAAAAAAAAGTGAAGTGGTGGGAATAGGGATAATTTACACCAAAATATTAACAGTGAAGTGGAATTATGTTTCATTTTTTTTCTGTTTATCTGTTTTCTAAATTTCCTACCATGAACATTTCATAAGCAGAAAAATAATATTAAATTATTCCAGCTCCATTAAAAAAAAAAAAAACCCTCACAGTTTTTTACTTTAATCTTGGTAATTTAAGCCCGCCTCTAAATCATCTGGGTCACTGTGTGGACTGGGCTTCCAGCCAGCCTAGTGGTATCCAGTCAGGTGGAATCACAGCAAGATGAGTCACCTGGAGGATAGTACCCTTCAAACAGGCAGCAAGTGCATTGGTATGAATGTGCTGACAGTAAAAACATAGCTGTTGCTGCAGTGGAGCCTGAAAGAGGAGAAACCCTCAGGGAAGTGGTGGCTCTGTGGACAAAAAGGCCAGAAAGGAATCTATAAGAATTGCTAGCTGAAGAGAGCCATGGCTATATCTGTACACATCAGTTCTTCAGTGGCTTAAAAATAAATCCTTAATGATCAAGGGATTTGCTACAATGAAAAGAAATTTGCAAAACTTATATACCACATGAAATCTGAATTTTTCTAGAGATAAAATTGGAAAGTGCTATCATGAAACATAAATGTTTTCCTGTGTGACCTGTGTTGTTATCCTTAGTCTATAAATTAGAAAATGGAGACACAGGGAGGGCAAGAGAGTTTGCCTTTGGGGAAAGGACACAAATTGGAGGCACAAAGGAAAGTCAGACCTAGGTCTCCTGATCCCATTCCAAGGCACTTTTTTTAAAAAAAATATTTTGTTATTGTTACAGTTGAGAATGTACACAGCAGAACATAAACCAGTTCAACAGTTTCCACATGTACAATTCAGTGACATTGAATACATTCTTCGAGTTGTGCAACCATTCTTACCTTCCTTTTCTGAGTTGTTCCTCCCCCATTAACATAAACTCACTCCCCCCTAAGATTCCTCTCTTATCTTTCAAGTTGTTGTTGTTACTTTGATCCCATATAGATGTTTTTAAAGGAGCTCTGGTGCCTAAGGCATTTGACTGCTAACCAGAAGGCTGGCAGTTCAACTCACCAGCCACTTCTCGGAAGAAAGATTGGGCAATCTACTTTCGTAGAGATACCACCTTGGAAACCTAAGGAAGGGTCGCTGAGTCAGAACTACTCAACGGCAGTGAGGGTTTTTGTTTGTTTGTTTGTTTTGTTCTTAAAAAAGCATAATACTCAAGGCAAACATTTTTTTTATTAGTAAAGCTAAACTGTTGTTTGGTTTTAAGAAAACTTCAAGGGATATTTTTCATTTAAGGTTTAAAGATTATCTCAGAGTGATAGTTTGAAGAATTCATCCAGCCTCCGTGCCTCCAGAAAGTCTGGCCAGAGTTTGTGAGAATTTGGAATTCTATTCTACATTTTCCCCTTTCTAATCAGTATTCTTCTATAGGATCTTTGATCAAAACGTTCAGTAATGGTAGCCAGGCACCGTACATCCCTTCACTCTCCTTGCTCTGTTGCTCCAGGCAAAGAGAGACCAATTGTCATGCCTTGGATGCCTCTTGGAAATTTTTAAGACCACAGGCACTGCGCAATGAACTAGGAGGTAGAATAGAAGCACTGAACGCATTATTAGGCCAATTAACTGGGATGCCCCATAAGACCATGACCTTAAACCTCCAAAGCAAGGAACCAAATCCCATGAGATTTTTCGTTGTACATATGCAGCCTCAGCAGCTACTGTTTTTTTGTTTTGTTTTTTTTTTTTGCACATGTATCTATCACATGTTTGCCAATTCAACTTTTTACAGGTGCACACCTTATTGACAGCAATGACAGTAATTAGCTGTGCAACCCTACTCTTAGTTAATGTCAATTTTCCATCATCATTAAAGCCCTCCTCCCCTTCTTCCTCCCTCCTGCCCCTGCTTCTTGTTGTTGTTATTACATGCAGTCTAGTCGGACGTGCCCCTGCTAACCACTAAGAAACTTTGGTCTCTCTATGTTGGTTTTTTTCTTGTTTTTTTATATGTTTGCAATCATACAATATCCTTTTGTGATTGACTTATTTCAGCTCAGCATAATGTCTTCCAGCTCCTTCCATATCATAGCATCTATCAAGACTCCATTTCTCCTGGTGGCTGAGGAGTATTCTGTTGTATAGGTGTAGCACATTGTTTTTATCCAGTCATCTGTTGATGGGTGTTTAGGTTGTTTCCGCCTTTTGGCTGTTATGAAGAGTGCCTTAATAAACACTAGTGTACAAGTCTCTGAGTCTCTACTTTCAAGTCTTTTAGGTACATACCTGAGAATGGAATTGCTGGGTCATATGGTAGTTCTATTCTTAGCTTTTGAGTAACACACAACAGGTGTACCATTTTGCATACTGACAAGCAATGGATAAGGATTCCAATTTCCCCCCATCTTCGCTAACATTATTTTCTGTTTGTTTGGTTTTTTTTTTGTTGTTGTTGTTTTATCTTAGCCATCCTACTGGGAATGTAATAGTATCTCATTGTAGTTTTGATTTACATCTCTCTGACTTATGACACTGAACATCTTTTCATGTGTTTGGTGGCCATTTCAGTGTCTTTTTGGTGAAATGTCTATTCAAGTCCTTTGCCTATTTTATGATTGGGTGAATTTTTGTTATTAAGTTGTCAAAGTTTTTATATATATATATATATTGGTTGTTAGATTCTTATTGGTTACGTAGCTTTTGAAGATATTCTCCCAGTCAGTAGTTTGTCTTGTAGGTTTTTTTGGTAAAGTCTTTTGATGGACAAAAGTTTTGAATTTTATGAGCTCCCATTTATTTATTTTTGTCTTTTGCTGTATGTGCTTTTATTATTATATTAGATAATCCATTGTTAAATGTTATGCCTGACAGCATTGGCCCTGCATTTCTTCTAAGAATTTTATGGTTTTAGTTTGCACATTGAGGTCCTTAATCCATTTTGAATTTGTTTTTGTGTATGGTATGAGGCATGGGTCCTGTTTCATTTTCCTGCATGTGGAAATCCAGTTTGTCCAAAACCCCTTATTGAAGAGATTTTTCTTTCACCATGAATGGACTTAGCACTCTTATTAAAAAATCAGTTGACCATAGATGTGTACATTTATTTTTGGACTCTCAAAGCTATTCCATTGGTGTGTATGTCTATTATTATATGACTACCAGGCTGTTTTGATTATGGTAGCTGCATAATATGCTTTAAAATTAGGAAGAATGAGTCCTCTTACTTTGTTCTTCTTTTTCACCATTGGTGTAGCTATTCAGGGACTCTTGCCATTCCACATAAAGTTGGATAGTTTTTTCTCTTTCTGTAAAGAAAGCTATTGGAATTTTGATCAGGATTGCACTGAATCTATAGATTGCTTTGACATCATAACAACATTAAGTCTGCCAACCCATGAAAATGGAACATCATTCCATGTTTTTAGTCTTCTTTAATCTCTTCCAAACTGTTTCAAAACTTTCATTTTATAAGTCCTTCTTGTCCTTGGTTAGATTTATCCCTAGGTATTTTATTCTCTTAGATATTATTGTAAATGGAATTGTTTTCCTAATTTCCTTTTCAGATTTCTCATTGTTAATGTGTAGAAACCCAACTTATTTTTGTTAGCCTTGTTTTCTGCAACTTTGCTATATTCCTGTAGTAGTTCTACAAGTTTTATTGCAGAATCTTTGGAGTTTTATATGCATAATATCATGTCATCTGCCAATGTTGTTGGTAGATGCTGTCAAGTCGGCACCTATGAGTTTGAACCGCCAGCCTTCTGGTGAGCAGTCAAGTGCCTTAGGCACTATGCTACCAGAGCTCCTAGGTTTAAGGGCTTAGGACCTGCAAAAAGGGCAAGGAGGCCACATGTTCTGACCTCCTCTAATCCCACAAGAGGAAGACAGAACTACCATCAATGCCCAAGGCCTATTCCTGTGAGGCCAGACATACTGCCTCCCTCCAGCCCTTTCTCCAACCATTCCTCCCAAAGCACCCACCACTTCTCTCCTGGGTTCGATAATTCACTGCAGTGGCCACACAGAACATACAGGGTTTATTAGGGAAGCACCAGGCTACAACTCAAGTTCAGGAAGAACGCTCAGTCTCTCTCCCAGCCCACCATCCCTCAGCCAACAGTCTCTCACAGTCTCTGTCCCAGCAGTGCTTGTCCCTCAGTGTCTCACTCAGCATTGAATGTCTCTTGCATCTCTTTCCCAGCAGCATGTGTCTCTTTCAGGAGCGCATGTCTCTTGCAGCAGCATGTCTTCCTCAACCAGCAGTCAGAGAGAGTTCTGCCTCTAGGAGGCCTCCTTTTGAGCCCGGCAGGATGATCAAACTAGCCAATCACAGATCAGAACTCTAAGCACCTGAGAGAGAGTGGGAACCTCCCAGAACATTGTATTGTGCCACACCCAACAGAAATAACCCAGGTAGATAACATTTACAATCAGGAGCGCCTCAGTTGCTCATTCCACCACTGAGTTTACAATGACTTATGGGTAGAAAAGCCATACTAAGTAATTTACTACACTGCAGTGACCCTATGTACAACAAAACGAAACACTGCCCAGTCCTGTGCCTGCCTCACAATCCTTGCTATGCCTGAGCCCGTCATCATAGTCACTGTGTCAATCCATCTCATTAAAGGCCTTCCCCTTTTTTGCTGACCCTCCACTTTACCACGAATGATATGCTTCTCCAGGGAATGATTCCTTCTGACAACATGACCAAACAGGTAAGCCTAAGTCTAGCCATTCTTGCTTCCGAGGAGCATTCCAGCTGCACTTCTTCCAGGACAGATTTGTTAGTTCTTTTGGCAGTCCATGGTACTTTAAGTATTCTTTGCCAGCACCACAACTCAAAACCATCAACTCTTCTTCGGTCTTCCTTATTCATTGTCCAGCTTTCACATGAATATGAGGAGATTGAAAATACCATGGCTTGGGTTTGGTGCACCTTAGTTTTCAAAGAGACATCTTTGCTCTTCAGGTCTTTTGCAGCAGATATACCCCGTGGATACATCCTCTGATTTTTTTTTTTTTTTTTTCAGAATTTCTTTCTTTTTTGTTTTTTAATGGTGATTTGGGTGAACATTTACAGAGCAGATTCCCTTTCCATACAGCAGTTCACATACTCCTCTGATTTCTTGACTGCTGCTTTGATTGGTGTTGATTGTGGATCCAAGTAATATGAAGTCTTTGACAACTTCAGTCTTCTCTCCATTTATCATGATGCCGCTTATTGGTCCAGTTGTGAGAATTTTTGTTTTCTTTATGTTGATGTGTAATCCATAGTGCAGGCTGTATTCTTTAATCTTTATCAGTAAGTGCTTCAAGTCATCTTCACTTTTAGCAAGCAGGTTGTATTGTCTGCATATTGCAGGTTGTTAATGAGCCTTCCTCCAATCCTGATGCCACATCCTTCTTCATAAAGTCCAGTTTCTTGGATTATTTGTTGTTTATTGGTCCAGTTTTAAGGATTTTCATTTTCTTTATGTTCAGGTGTAATATTGAGTCTAAATGCTCAAACATATTGTATTAATACAATGAGTACAATAAGCAATAAAAAAAAAATTAGACCACACTAATATAAAGCACATGAAAAACCTTCCACTTCTCTTTGGGGCAGGATGAGATCTGAGCAGTTCCAGTGCTGTGTAGAGGGCTGCAAAAGTTTTCCTCCCCAGCACTTTCTTTCTGTGTTATACCTGTCTATTCATTCCACAACCTGTATACTGTGAAATTCTCCCTCTGTTCCAACAATCACATTGCACCTTTAAACATGACCTTCCTTTGATCCTGCTGCCCCTTCCACAGCAGATCTATCCTATTCCTCTTTTCCTCCTCAAACCCCAAGTGTAGATTCTCCATACAACTCCATTCTCTCTTCTCCATTCCTCTCCCACCTGCTTCTGTCTGGCATGCATCCAGTCCACTGAAGCCACTTCTTTAAAAGGGCCCAATAATCTTTTTCTGAGCCTCTCTACTGTCTTTTAATTGCTCTTTCCAGTGTTTCTTGAAACACCTCATGTTTTCCTGTAACCAGCCAAAAAAAAAATCAAGCCATTTCTCTTTGTTGCCACTTTTCCTTATTTTGACCCCTCGCCATATGCATAGGAGCTCTGGTGTCATGGTGGTTAATGTATCAGCTGCTAACAAAAAGGTGGGTAGTCTGAACCCACGAGCTGCTCTGTTGGAGAAAAATGAGGCAGTCTGCTTCCATAAAGATTTACAGCCTTGGAAACCCTATGAGTTCTACTCTGTCCTATAGTGTCACTATGAGTCAGAATTGACTCAATGGCAGTGGGTGGGAACTATGTGCATTGGGGACAGTGGTGGTTCACTGGTAGAACTGCAGCCTCCCATGCAGGTTCAGTTCCCAGCCAGTGCACCTTATGTGCAGTCAGTGACTCGCATGGTGCTGTGATACTGAACAGGTTTCAGTATAGCTTCCAGACTAAGATGGACTAGAAAGAAAGTCCTATCAATCTACTTCTGAAAATCAGCCAGTGAAAACTTTATGGATACCAATAGGACAATCTTTAACTGATCATGGAGATGGCACAGAACTGGGCAGCGTTTCCTTCCTTTCTGCACATGGGTTGCCAGGAGTCAAGAGCCAACTGCAATCCTGGCAGCTAACAGCCACCACGGGCATTATTAATTGCTTTGGAGATGTATCCTTTTTCAATGCTTCTGTTATGGCTGATTTTAAGATCTTTAATTCCATCATTGACCTCTCACTTACTTTCCAATCCCCTATTGTCTAGTTGTTTATAGGGATTCTCTCAAGCTCATTGTATGGAAAATGCAACCAATCTACCACTATCTATCTCCCCCATTTTCCCTCTCTTGTCAGAGACATCACTATTTTCAGTACTGCTAGGGCAAGCCATCTGGGATCACTTTGATCCCCTGTCTCTCATTTACCTTCTTCATGCAAGCTGTCACAAAGATGTGTCAACCTTGTCTTTAAGAGGTCTCATAGATTTGACTTTTCCCCCTTGTTCTTTTTATGACCCCCAATCTGGGCCCTCATCAACTTGTATCTGCATCTCTCCTACTGCCTTCTGCCTGGCTCTCTCTCCTCAGCCTACTCTCGGAAGGAAGGTTGGGCAATCTACTTCCATAGTGATACTGCCTAGGAAACCCAAGGAGGGGTCACTATGAATCAAATCTGACTCGACGGCACATAACAACAACAATAATTTCCCAACAGGAGATTAAGTGGCTCAGAGATTAAGCATTTGGCTGCTAACCGAAAGGCAGGCAGTTCCAACTCAACAGCTGCTCTGTGAGAGAAAGTTGTAGCAGTCTGCTTCAGTAAAGAGCCTTAGAAACCCTATGGGGCAGTTAGTTCTGTTCTGTCACATAGGGTGGAATTGGAGGGGGATTGGACTCTACAACAATGAGTTAATCTCGCAACAACCCAGTAGCCTCCACACCAGACTAACCTTGCTAATAGCTTATTTCATCCTATAATTCACTTCCATGCCCAGAGGTAGTAAAAGCTTCCCATGGCCTACCAAGTCACATCCCAACACCATTACTTGGCCTGTGGAGTCCTTTCTAAGCATGTTTACCATAGTGATCCCAGTTTATCTCTGACTCCCAGTACATGCTGTAGTCCAGTTCCATGGTTTGTCTCATTAGCTCCTTGCCCTCCCCATCTTTTTCAGACATGCGTCTCTGTCTCTACTCCTGTTGCTTAGACTTTCACTCCCTACATATTCCTTTTTTGCATGCTCTGGCATCAGATAACCTTAGTTCCAATTTGAGCTCTGACATTTATGAAAGCTTTGACCTTAGACAAAGTATTTAATTTCTCTGAACCTCAATTTCTTTGTATGTAAAATGGAAATAATAATGCGTAATTGCAGGGTAGTTGAAAGGATTAAGTGGCATAAGGACTATAAGGATTGTTTAGCCCAGACCCTAACACTCCTGTCAGGGGTGTTGTGATTCACAAAAGGAATGTCATAGCATAAACACACATTTGGGTGAGCAACTAATGGGATGCTATACAGGCTTAATACTTAGTGGCTGAACAACCATCAAGCTCTAAAATAATCCCCCTCTTTTAATAAAGTAAAACGGAGGATCAGCAAAAAAGGGGAAGGCCCTCAACAAGATGGATTGACCCAGTGGCTGCAACAATGGGTTCAGGTATAGCAAGGATTGTGAAGCTGGTGCAGGGCTGTGCAGTGTTTCGTTCTGTTGTACACAGGGTCACTATGAGTCAGAGCCCACTCAATGGCACCTAACAACAACAATAATCACACCAACACCTGTCTTTCCATTTGTTGTACTGTGGTTGTAGTGTGTTGCTATGATGCTGGAAGCTATGCCACTGATACTTCAAATATCAGCAGGATAACCATATGGAGAGGTTAAGACTAAGATAGACCAGGAAGAAAGGGCTGGCCATCTCCTTCTGAAAATTAGCAAATGAAAACCCTGTGGATCACAACAGAACATTTTCTGATACAGTGCTAAAAGATGAGCCCCTTAGGTTGGATGGCATTCAGAATACACAGTGGTTACAACAGTGGACTCCAGCATACCAACAACTATGAAGATGGTGCAAGGTCAGGCAATTTTTTTATTCTATTATACATGGGGTCGCCATGAGTCAGAGCCAACTTGATAACAACTAGCAACAAAAACAAATATACACTACCTGACTACCCAGACACTGAAAATGTTCACTCTTCATTAAACTCCCAAAGACTTTAGTCCATAACACTTAAAACTTCATGACACTCTTTTTTATAATTCTTTTAAGTATGATGTCTCATTTCCCTAACTAGTTTGCAAGTTCCTTGAGGACAAGGATATAACATTAATATTAGCTAACATTTATTGAGTGTGAACTACCGGCTAGCACTTTACATTTATAAGTCCATTTAATCGTCACAGCCCTCTAGTAAGGAGCTTGGTTATTATTATCTCCTGTTATGAATCAAGAAACTGAAGCACAGAATGCCAGTCTGTTTACCCAAGGGCAAAAGGAAGTCACAGAGCTGAGATTCAAACCTCTGTACCTTAGCTTCAGGGGCTAAGTATGCCGCAGTCTACTCTTCCCAGGATATAGACTCATAGACCATTCAGCTAGTTAGGAGAATATACAATATTTGTTCATTCACTAACTGGTATAACAGCCACTAGTTGCCATCGAGTTGACCCCAACTATGGTGTCAGATTAGAGCTGTGCACCGTAGAGTTTTCAATGGCTGATTTTTCAGAAGTATATCGCCAGGACTCTTTTTCGAGGCATCTCTGTATGGACTCGAATCTCCAGGCTTTTGTTTGGCAGCCAAGCATGCTAACAATTTACCCCATCCAGTGACTCCACTGACTAGTGTAAACCATCCTTTTTTTGTAGCTATAACTTCTTATGTAGCAGAGAGCTGCAGACCTGGGCATATTGCTTTAAGGCTATTTGAGAGACCACTGATGCCACCCCTCCTTTCTCCCTAAAGATGAAAACTTTCCTTTAAAGAGCCATTTTTAAAAGAATCAGAATTATATACAAAGTCAGGATTGCTACTGTCAGATGCTTTGCTACCTGATTGTGATATCATGTAGTAAAAGAAGGAAGAAGGAAAACGAAGAAAGAAAGAACAAATGGAGAGTGGAGAAAAGGGGAGAATGAGAGTGTGGTGGTTAAGGTTGTACGTCAACTTGGCTGGGCCTGGTTGAGTGGCTGGGCAGCTGGATGTAGTATTCCCCATGATGAGACTGGTAATCAACTCCATGGCAGAATCCACTGTGAGCAGCTGAGTAGCTGCCTTTGGGTATGTGGTCTGCTTCTCATATATAAAAAGCAACTTTGGGAACAGTCTCTAACTTATGACACGCTTGAACCCTGCGTGTAGCTGTCTCATTGTTCATCAGCCTACCATGCTCTGCCGACCTTGGGACTTTCAATGGACTTGAATTAATGGCCTGCGTGCGGTTTGGTAACATTAGGGCTGTGCCATTTTATTTGTCGACCTTGGGCTTGTGAGCCTCAGCAGCCAGTAGCTGCCTGAGTGAAGAGATGCCTCTAGCTTCAGTGGACTGGGAGCAAGAGGCGGAGCTGAAGCCCAAGGTTGAGGGGCTTTCACACAGAGCCTGGCACTTTGAACTCAGACTTAAAGCCTACAAATTGTAAGAAAAAACTCCTGTTTGTTAAGGCCATCCCATTTGTGGTATATTTCTTGTCAGAGCGGCAGTAGGTAACCAGAACAGGGAGAGTTAGTGAGAAAAATAGAGTGCTTAGTGCAAAGAAAATGAGATCTTCATAGATACCCTCAGCTATGATGGGCATCTAATTCTAAATGATGAACCAACCACCAGCTGCCTTTGAGTCACTCCAATTCATGGTGACCCATGCATGTCAGAGTGGAATTGTGCTCCATAGAGTTCTTAATGGCTGATTTTTCAGAAGTACATCACCAAGCCTTTCTTCCAAGGTGCCCCTGGGTAGACTTGAAGCACCAACCTTTTGGTGAGCAGCTGAGTGTGTTAAATGCTCACCCAGGGACTCCAAATGGTAAACTTCCTTTCATTTATGTATTGATTTGCACCAGTGCTTTTTGGTCCTCCCGCACAGGAAGGATTCTATTCTGAGATGTTGGAATGTGTTGAAAGCTAGGGAAAGGGGTGGTAGGAACCTAGGACTGAGGCTGGCGGAATTAATGTCCACACCAGGAAGGCCTCTCCTCAGCCAAAGTGCTGCTGTGAGATTGAGTATTACACGAAGTAGCAAGGTATTTGGTGCCAACTTTCACACTGCCTAATGATAAATTGAAGACGGTATATAAAACGTGAATTTAAAGTGCAAAATTACACAGGGTGCTTTTGAACCCTAGACATTAACTTTGAAAACTATGAGTGAATTTCATTCTTGTATCAACCAGTTTTGCAACAGAAATAAAAAACTCATCTAAATGATCTCAAGTATATCTTTGAAATTTTGTAAGAGATCAGACTGGCACCACCATCGCAAAGACATTAGCTCTCAGGATCATGTGTGAAGAGCCAGACTGAAATCAGGGCATTTCTTTCCCTCTGTCTTCATTGTAGGAGCCTTTGTGAAACACAGTGGTTTAGCACTCAGCTGCTAACTGAAAGGTTGGTGATTCAAACCTACCAGCTGTTCTGTGGGAGAAAGATGTGGCAGTCTGCTTCCCTAAAGATGACAGCCTTGAAACCCTATGGAGCAGTTCTACTCTGTCTTATAGGGTTGCTAAGAGTTGGAAACGACTTGATGACAGTTTGGTTTTGGGGTTTTGTCATCAGTCTACAGGGATGCCAAGCAAACTTCTTTTCCAAATGGATATTGAACTGGAAATGTCCCCATATCTCCATCATGAATATTCAAAGAGAGGAAAATATTATGACTATTCTTTATTTCTTACAAGAACAGAAATTAAGGAGGGTTAGAAAAATGAAGCCATGGCAACAAAACATAGGCCGTCCAAACCTAGACTAAAGTTCACCTTATTTAACTGGTAAACAGCAGCTCTGTCACGATCATATGCCACCAGATGCTGTGGCTGTATTACTTAGTTACAGTGAGCTCCACTGTTAGCTGATGTCTCTGGAATAAACAACAAATGTGCAGATTTCTCAAAAACAAATTGTTTGCATCTAACACATCTTTCATGTTTCTGCACCCCCACATCTCTTCTAAAATTGATTGGATGTACCCTCCTCCAGGCTTTAAGGAACATCGCTCCCCATTTCAAAGGGTAACAGAGTGGATTTTCACAATATACTCCTCAGCAGGGGGGAATGACATGCATAAACTGAAAATTTTCTCTTGCACAGTAAAAGCTTTGTAAATCTAAACTGGCAATGTGCATTAAAAGGCTCATGTTTATGTTCCATATTTGCAGTTACATAAAGGGTACACGTATTCAGGCAAAAGAAAAACTGACCATAACCTTTTTCTGACAACTCTGGCTAGGAGTTTTCTGCAAGCAATGTCAGGTTTCATATTTTTCCACAGGACACGAACAAGACTGCCTCTTGAATTGGATTCCTTAGATTTCTAGTTCAATCTCACATAACATTTCTATATGAGGGTCCAACAGGGTAAGTGTAACAACAACAGTAACAACAGTAATAGGAGTCACTATACCTTAGATCAAATTACTTGATTAATATCTCTCCCCTCCACCCCCTCCTTTTTTTTAATTTGTTTCTTTAGCTCTTTTTCTTCTGATTTGAGCATCTGATCTTACCAACTTCTAGCCACTCTGAATCCTCCTTTTAACTCAGTGGTTCTCAACTGGGGTTGATTTTGCCCCCTTCAGGGGATATTTTGCAATTTAGAGACATTTTTGGTGGCTGCAACTAATGGCTTTGCTATTAATATCTAGTAGAGGGAGACCAGGGATGCTGCTAAACGCTCTGCAATGCACAACAAATGTCAATAGTAACGAGATTAAGAAAATCTTGGATAACCTAACCCAAAACTGTCAATTAAAAAAAAAAAAAAAAGCTTACTTAAGAGCCTGCAATGGCTCCTTATTTGAGTACAGATATATAGCAACCTCCTCAGTCTTACTTTCAACACCTTCCCAATCAACTTCTAACCTGCCTTTCACCTTGACTGATTAAACATCTGATGAACTATCCTATCATTCACTTCTGGAGCTGTGAAGATGCAGAGGTCTGTGTCCTCCAGACACTCATCTCTAGTGCAGGATATAACTGAGACAGAATGGAGAATGTGGCCAGCACAGGGGCTAGCGCCCAGTAGTTAACAGGAATGGGCTTTCTCTTCTTCCTTCTTGTTTGTTGTTAGCTGTCAATTCCAACTCATGGAATACCTGTGTGGCACAATTAAGCACTTGGCTACTAACCAAAAGGTTGGCTGTTTAAACCCGCCCAAAGGCACCTTGGAAGACAGCCTGGTGATCTGCTTCCAAACGGTCCAAAAACCAAAACCAAAGCCATTGCTTTTGAGTTGATACCAAGTCACAGTGACTCTGTAGGACAGAGTAGAACTGCTCCATAGGGTTTCCAAGGCTGTAAATCTTTAGGGAAGCAGACTGCCACATATTTCTCCCACAAAATGGTTGGTAGGTTTGAACCGCTGACCTTTTGGTTAGCAGCCCAATACTTTAACCACTGTGCCACCAGGTCTCCTTGCTGAAAGGTCACAGCCTTGAAAATCCTCTATAGCAGTTTTACTCTGCACACTTGGAGTAGTCATGAGTCTCTAATTCATTTTAGACAGACTATGATGACTGCCTTGAAAAGAGAGATGAAACCTTATCTTCCATCACTCCTCTTGTAACCATGTAAATCTGTCTGATGCAAAGATGAACTACCTTGCTTTCTCAGTAGGGGGCAGGAGAATGCACTGGGCTTTCTACACTCTTTCCTTTAGGTCCTCTTGTGCACTTGTAAGGCTGCTGACACCAATTAAAGGTGTATACTCTTCAGAAGTAGAGCAATACAAACCAACCAACACCCTGGGAATTTAGATCAAAGTATTTAAACTTATGTCACTCAACTCTTTTTGGTCAAAATCCCTAAGAAGAAAGAAAACAACATTTATGTAAATACAATGTGCATTTGTTACATAGAAAAGGACTGTAATTCAATTAAAACCACATGGTTTTCATCTTCTCTTTCCCCCTTGTCTTTATAATTCTTAATAAAATATTCTTTTGGTTATACTCAATGAGTATACAGTACTAATAAAAAGCATTTATAATTGCACTTCTCAAAATGCAATTATCTACTCAACTTTGATTGTCTTTCCTTGTACATGATCCCTCTGCTCTTACTGCTAATTTGTAAACTTAATATTGTTGTCAATGACTATGATCTAGATGGAATTTGTCAGCCATAAATGATCTATCCGAAGGTGCCGTTGGGTGCCTGCAAATTGTTTTTATTAGGTTGACAATTTTGTTCTAGATTTTAAAATACTAACATGCCAAAGTACTAAACTGCTGTCTTGTTAGATAGATGGCAATGAAAACTTGCTCACAAAAGAAGACTGTTTATACATCAGGCTCATATATCTCATGTGCTCAAGGAATACAAAGAGAAGTTCAATGTATAAAACTCTATTCAGCCAAGAATAGCTACAATATGATCATTACAGTTCACCCTGGACAACATGGAATAGAAGGTGCTTCATTTTACCTTCACTCTCCTAGGTATTCCACTAAAATTTATTTCTAGTCTTTACACCCTCTCTCAGACATCTTTTCTAGTGTTGAAGAAAGCAGATACATATTTTAATCCTTATTCATAGTTGAACCTTCCATCTTGTCTAAGAATCCCACCCCCTTGGAGTTGATTCAGACTCATAGTGGCCCTATAGGACAAAGTAGAAGTGCCCCATGGAGTTTCCAAGGCTGTAAATCTTTACAAAAGCAAACTGCCCCCTCTTTCCTCTATGGGGCAGCTGATGGGTTCAAAATGCCAAACTTTTGTTAGCAGCTGAGCTCTTTAAACCACTGTACCACTAGGGATCCTCTGTCTGAGAATACCAGCCAGCCAACCCACCCACTACCATTGAGTTGATTCCAATTTATAGGACCCAATATACAGAACAAGAAGCTCTGGTGGTGCAGTGGATAAGGCATTTGACAGCTATTCAGAAGGTTGGTGATTCAAACCCACCACCTGCTCCCCAGGAGGAAGATGAGGCAATCTCTTTCTATAAAGATTTCCAACCTTGGAAACCCAATTGGGTTCACTATGAGTCAACTTAATGGCTGTAGGTTTGTTATATATATATATATATAAACTGAGTAGAGCTGGTCCATAGAGTTTCCAAGGCTATAAATATTTATGGAAGCAGACTGCCACATCTTTCTCTCACAGAGTAGCTAGTAGGTTCGATTCACTGACCTTTTGGTAGCAGCAAGTGCTTTAACCACTGTGCCACCAAGGCTCTTTTTTCTAAGAATAATGACCACACATCTGTTAGATAAGGACTACTATGCCTATGTTTAGACAATTATTCTGAAACATGTGTTAAGATCACAACTCTGATATCAGATTATCTGAGTTTGAATTCTGGTTTTGCCATTTTCTAGCTCTCTAAACCATCTTTCTTCGACTTTAAATGGGGATAATAAGAAGGCTTATCTCAAGGGACCATGTTTGCTGGTCTGATAGAGCCTGGTGGAATGCCTGCGACTACTGCCCCTAGCTCCCATTCAAGTATGAAATTGAATCCACTCCTGTGGCTTCCAGCCAAACAAAAGAAAGGCGTATGAGCTGAACATTATATTAGGTAGACACATTCCTTAGATAAATCAATCATGGGAGAATAGAAGGGCTGTGTATGCACAGGGAGACAGCTTGGGGGGTGGGGAGTACATGGGAGGGAAGGCACAGGGAAATGGTAACTATGGAGAGGAAGTGGGAAGAGAGCTGTTGCATTGAGGGAAATTGCAGTCAGTACCATGAAACAAAGTGTATGCAAACTGCTTTGCTCTGTAAACTTGCACCCAAATCACACTAAAAATTAAAAAAAAAAAAAAAAAGAAGAAGAAGAAGAAGGCTTATCTCAGAGCTGTGGTGAGTTTTAAATAAGTTAATATGGATAAAGAATAATAAAAAATATTTTAAAAACCCACCAAACCCACTGCTATCGAGTCAAATATGACTCATAGTGACCCCCATTGGGTTTCTGAGGTGGTAGATCTTCACAGAAGTAGATTGTCCCATCTTCCTTCTGTGGAGCACCTGGTGGGTTTGGATCATCAGCCTTCTGGTTAGCAGTCAAGTGCCTTAGGCATTGTACCACCAGAGCTTTTTAATACAGGTAAAGGATTTCAAATAGGTTGACACATAAAGAAACATTCAACAAATGCTATTTCATCATGTATACATGGGCAATACTCATTAACACCTCTTTTTTTTTTCTCCCAAAATTAAAAATTTTCCCAGTTATATTTGTTACAGTCACCCTAGTGCTACAATGATTAAGCCCTCAGCTTCTACCAGAAGGTTAGCAATTCAAACCCACCAGCCTCTCCATGGGAGAAAGATGTAACAGTCTGCTACTCTGTCTTATATATAGGGTTACTATGAGTTAGAGTCAACTCTATGGAAAGGGGACTGTTTGTTTGTTTATGTATTTGTTTTGGGTTATACAAGAAAAATCAACATGTACATGAATAAGGAAGAAAGCAATAGTGCTCTTTAACCCTGCCCCTTAAAAATAAACCAATATTAAGAGTTTAGTGTGGATCTTTTCAGACAAAGACACACAAACTTTTTCTTTAAGGTCTCTGACTTTGTTTCTTTTAAAATTGTGAACATACTCTCCTTAATGATTTAATTTTGATATTTAGATCTCTAATTCATATGTACTTTATTTTTGTATATATTCAGGGAAAAAAACCCAAACTCACTCTGACTCATAGCGACCCTTCTTTGAGTTTCCAAGGTGGTATCTCTGTGGAAGGAGATTGCCCAGTCTTCCTTCCGAGGAGTGGCTAGTGGGTTTGAACCACTAGCCTTCTGGTTAGCAGTCAAATGCCTTAGGCACTACACCATATATTATGAAATAAAAATGTCATTTTTTCCCCTAAGTGGTTATCCAATTTTCTTAACACCAGTTACTAAATAATTGCTTCCTTTTGCCTTTGATTTGGAATATTAATTTTATCCTATACTAAATTCCTATGTATTGTTGTTCGCACTGCCATCAAGTTGGATCCGACTCATAGTGACTCCTCCTTGGGTTTCCAAGGCGGTATCACTATGGAAGTAGACTGCCCAACCTTCCTTCCGAGGAGTGGCTGGTGGATTTGAACCACCAGCCTTCTGGTTAGCAGTCAGATGCCTTAGGCACTATACCACCAGAACTCCTTTGTTGTTGTTAGGTGCCATCAAGTTGTCTCTGACTTATAGTGACCCAAGGCACAGCAAAATGAAACACTGCCTGGTCCTGTGCCAACTCCCTGATCCTTGCTATACCTGAGCCCACTGTTGCAGCTGCTGTGTCAATCCATCTTGTTGAGGGCCTTCCTTTTTTCTTTGACCCTCCACTTTACCAAGCATGATACCCTTCTCCAGGGAATGGTCCCTTTTTACAACATGACCAAAGTAGGTAAGATGAAGTTCCATGTATAAAAGGGTCTATTTCTGGACTCCATTTTCTTTCATTAATCCATCTATCCCTGCCTTGGTACCATACTATTTTAATTATGCTGGCTTTATAATATATTTTGGTATTTGCTGTGGAAATCTCCTAGCACATTTTAGCAAAATGGTAGCCTTTTCTAATTAAATGAATAATGGAATTCTCCGAGGCTTATAAATTCAAGTAAAAAAAGCAAACAAGAAAGTAATTATGAGTCAGCTACTCAGAGAGTTATGTAAAGTGACCTTGTTCAACATGAATAGAATCCTAATAGTCCCAGCAGTACCTGAGGAAGTTTTTAAAAACATTAAACCCATACCATGTAATAAACACCATTGTTTTACTAATAATTTGAAACTTGGGCCAATACAAATCTATCTAATCTTGGTTTGCAGTAAGAAAAGCAAAAGACAGATAAGCTTAAATTATAAGGGGACAAATTTAGGCTAGTTACCTACTATTTGAATTTCCTGGTTATAGAGATAGCATACATGAAACATGCTACCTTTTTTGTTGTAAATTCTTAAGAAAGGCTTAGCTCGCTAGTGGCATAAAGGTGGCATGAATCTTGTTCTTTCCCAAGACAGGGAACAAGGCTGGAAAACTTCTTTCCAATGCCTATGTTACTGTGAGAATATAATTTATCCCTTTAAATTACATTATTATTCTATTTGTGGACTGACTTAACTGAAATTATATGCACTAACTGCTAATAAATAATAAAAATGTGGTGACTACTAGAATACTAGGTTGATTAACAGAGCAACTATAACAGGTCTGAGAAAACTTGAAGTTTACCCTAAAAATTAGAGAAGCAGTGTATCTGCAAGCACAGTTTAACTACTGAAAAAAGTAATCACTAAATAGAAAAGAATAAACATAGATTTCAATGAACCATATTATAATGGTAAATAAAAAACTTATACAGGCAAATGCAAAAAACAAAAGTTGTAAGAAATACAAATATAACCAAAGTGAAGATGACTACTTTTGACCATGAAACAAGTTCTGGTAGTGAACTTGCCCAACTGCAATGAACAACAAAACACTAGATCAGACATATGAAACAAATTTTCCACACACTGAAGGACAGCCAAGGCAAACTCTAACTCCTGAGAGAAGTAAAACAAATGAGGTGAGGAATCTGATTGTCCCAGCTTTCTTCATGGAGCTCTTTCCAGATTGTGATGCAGGGATCCGGAACTCAAGCAAATCAGGCTTTCTTGCTGAATTGAAGAGTCAGAGATCAGAATTGGGGAAGCTAAGGCAGCTGGAATTTGCAGGGCAGTGTACTAGATATGAGGAACTCTGGTGGCTTAGTGGGTAAGGCATTTGGCTGCTAACCAAAAGGTCAGTGGTTCATACCCACTAGCGGCTCTGTGGGAGGAAGATAAGACAATTTATGCCCACAAAGATTTACAGCCTTGGAAATCCAATGGGAGTCACTGTGAGTCGGGATTGACTCCATAGCAGGAGTAAACTCACCATTAAGCACATCAACATATGTGTCATAGAGGTACCAGAAAGATATAAAAGAAAGAGAGGAGCAGAAAAAACACTAGAAGAAACAATGGCTTTAAAACTTACTATATTTGATAAGAAAAAGCATTCATCTACACACCCAAGAAGGTCAATGAACTCAAAGTATGATAAATGCAAAGAGAATTACATCCAGAAACGTTGTAGGAAGAATGCTAAAAGCGAAAAACAAAATAAAACAAAAAAAAAAAAAATTGAAAACAGCCAGAAAAATCAACTTATAAATGACACTGTTGTGTTGTTGTTGTGTTGTTATGTGCCATCGAGTCGGCCCCGACTCATAGTGACCCCTCCTTGGGTTGCCAAGGCAGTATCACTATGGAAGTAGATTGCCCAACCTTCCTTCCGAGGAGTGGCTGGTGGGTAGGAACTCCAATAAGATTAACATATGATTTGTCTTCAGAAAGAGTGTAGCCCCTAGCAAAAAAGATGGAAACAACCCAGGTGCCAATAAATAGAAGAATGGATAACCAAACTATAGTACATACACACAATGGAATACTGTATAACCCTAAAGAATAATGTAGAATCTGCAAAACACCATGTAATGTGGATGAACTTGGAGAACGCTATGCTGAGTAAAATAAGTCAATTAACAGAAGGACAAATATTGTATTAGTTCATTATTGTAAAAAGTCAAGGAAAGGTTTATATATGGAAGGAAATTTCTTTTGTTGAGTACCAGGGGTGGGAAGGGAGGGAAGGGAACACTGCTAGATAGGTAGAGACAAGTACTGATTTGGGCAAAGGGAAGGGCAATGTCCCAAATGTGAGTGATCAACACAGTGGCAGTGAGGAAGAGGAAGACATAGAGAGTGCATGGGAGGTACAGACAACAAAGATGAATCCTTTTGTACATATAGTATTGCATTGTCAGTGATGACAAACATTGATATACAGATGGATGGATGAGTGGACAGGCTGAACGATTAGGTATGTCTATGCATGGTGCCCATGACCAGTATAGGGTAGGCAGACAATGTTTCTACAAGTGTATTTATATGTTCTGTAAGCTCTGGTGGTGTAGTGCCTAAGCCATTTGACTACTAACCAAAAGGCTGGAGGTTCAAATGCACCAGCCACTCCTCCGAAGGAAGACTGGGCAATCTACTTCCATAGAGATACCACCTCAGAAACCCAAGGAGGGGTCTCCATGAATCAGAATTGACTTGACAGCATTGAGTTTGATTTGTTTTTTTCCTAAGAATTTCCAGGGATGTGGTAGAGCACACAAGGGACAAGGTTGTAGTCATTTCTGGGGCACAGCCAGCTACCTGGAGGGAGCAAGTAATTGGAACTTTGGGCTCAGGATCATGGTTGCAGGGGACATCAAGCTCAATTGGCATAACATACTACACAAAAACATTGTTCCACATTCTATTTCGGTGAGTAGCGACTGGGATCTTAAAAGCTTGCAAGCGGCCATCTAGATGCAACGATGGATCTCTCCTCATCTGGAACAAACAAATATGAAGAAAACCAAAGACTCATGAAAACAATTAGTCCAAGGGACTGGTACACCATGCGGTCCTCAACCTATATGACTATGAGACCAGAAGAACTAGGTGGTGCCTGGCTACCACGGTCAACCACTTGGAGGGGGATCTGTGTAGGAGATACTGGATAGAGTAGGAGAGCAATGTGGAACAAAACTCAAAATCATAAATAAATAAATAGAAAAAGAAAAAGGGACCAGGTTAGTTGGTCTGATAGAGCCTGGTGAAACCCCTGAGACTATGGTCCCTAGCTGCCCCTTCAAGTTTGGAATTGAACCCACTCCTGTGGCTTCCAGCCAAACAAAAGACAGGCATATGAGCTGAACATTTACATTAGGTAGATACACTCCTTGGAGA
>NW_006921677.1:2784888-2787011 GCF_000298275.1 Orycteropus afer afer
TCTGTAAACTTTCACCCCAATCACAATAAAAATTTAAAAAAGAAAAAAAAAGAAATAGTGTAGGCCATAGGCAGTAGAATGACATATTTGAAGTACTAAAAGAAAAAAAAATCTTCAAAAAGTGAAGTGAAATAAAGACTAAAAAAAAAAACCACTGCCATCAAGTTGATTGCAACTCATAGTGACCCCCATTAGGTTTCCAAGGCTGTAAATCTATATGGATGTAGAATGCTTCATCTTCCGTGGAGCAGCTGGTGAGTTTGAACTGCCAACCTTGTCTGCAGCTATTTTGGTTACTTCGTGCTGCTCTAACAGAAAATATCATAAGTGGGTGGCTGGAACAAACAGGAGCTTATCCTTTTACAGTTTGGGAGGCTAAAAGCCCAAGTTCAAAGTGCCAGGCTCTAGGGGCTGGGTGAAAGCCCCTCAACCTTGGGCTTCAGCTCTGCCTCTGCTCCCAGCCCACTGAAGCTGCAGACTTTTTTCACTCAGGCAGCTCCTGGCTGCTGAGATTGACAAACCCAAGGTTGACAAGTAAAAAGACACAGTCCCAGATATTACCAAACCACATGGCAGGCAAATGTGCACAGACCTGGAGTTAGAAAACCAAAAGGGGAGGACCTGCTGGGCATTTCTCAAGCTGAACAAACTGAAGAAAAAATGTAAGCCTCAAGTTGCAATATTGAAAGATCTATGGGCAAAATATTGAATGATGTAGGAGACATCAGGAGAAGATGGAAGGAATACACAGAGTCACTGTACCAAAAAGAACTGGTCAATGTTCATCCACTTTAGGAGGTGGTGTATGATCAAGAACCAATGGTATTGAAGGATGAAGTTGAAGCTGCACTGAAGGAAGTGGCGAAAAACAAGGCTCCAGAAATTGACGGAATACCCATTGAGATATTTCAACAAACGGATGACAAACTGGAGGCACTCACTTGGCTATGCCAAAGAGATTTGGAAGACAGCTACCTGGTCAGTTGACTGGAAGAGATCCATATTTGTACTCATTCCAAAGAAAGGTGATCTCACAGAATGTGGAAATAATCACACAATATCATTAATATCACACGTAAGTAAAATCTTACTGAAGATAATTCAAAAACAGTTGCAGCAGTATATTGACAGAGAACTTCCAGAGGTGCAAGCAGGGATATCACTGCTGATGTCAGACGGATCTTGGCTCAAAGCAAAGAATACCAGAAAGATGTTTACTTGTATTTTCTTAACTGTTAGACTGGGTTCTCTAGAGAAACAAAACCAGTAAATCTTAGAAAGAGAGAGAGAAAGAGAAATTTATCTTAGGAAAACAGTTCACACACTTATAGAAGCTGGCAAATCTCAAGTTCTTGGATCAAACATCAAGCTGGAGGCTTTTCCCAACTCATGCAGCTGCAGGGGCTAACGAGCTTAAGGTTGACAGGCAATACTGGCTGTTGACTCCAATGAATGATGAATCCAAGATCTCCAGGCCAAATGGTGGCTTGTTTGCTCACAGACAGTTGTAGGCAGCACAAAAGAATCCCGATCCACAGAAGAGTATGTCTTTTCCCAGGATGTCCATAAATATACTGGAAGCAGGCCACACCCCTAGGGAAACTCCCATTCAACAGATTGGCTGCTCAAAACATATACATCTGATCCCATCATGGGAATAACCCACATCACAATTGCTTAAACCACACAGAATTGTGGTCCAGCCAAGTTGACACACAGTTCCAACTATCACATTAACTATGCAAAAGCATTTGATTATGTGGATCATAACAAATTATGGATAACATTAAGAAGAATGGGAATTCCAGAACACTTAATTGTGCTCATAAGGAACCTATACATAGACCAGGAGGCTATCATTCAAAAAGAACAAGGGGATACTGTATGGTTTAAAATCAGGAAGGGAGTGTGTCAGGGTTGTATCCTTTCACCATACTATTGAGTCTGTATGCTGAGCAAATAATCTGAGAAGCTAGAGTATATGAAGAAGGATTGGAGGAAGAGTCATTAACAATCTGCGATATGCAGATGACACAACTTTGCTTGCTGAAAGTGAGGATGACTTGAAGCACTTACTGATGAAGATTAAAGACTACAGCCTGCAGTGTGGATTACATCTCAAC
>NW_006921677.1:2787256-2788921 GCF_000298275.1 Orycteropus afer afer
TCTTTGAAGACTAAGGTGCGCCTAACCCAAGCCATGGTATTTTCAATCACCTCATATGCATGTGAGAGCTGGACAATGAATAAGGGAGACCAAAGAATAGTAGATGCTTTTGAATTGTGGTGTTGGCAAAGAATGTTGAAAGTACCATGCACAGATAAAACAACTAACAAATCTGTCCTGGAAGAAGTGCAGCTGGAATGTTCCTTGGAAGCGAGAATGGCCATACTTCGTCTCACCTACTTTCATCATGTTGTCAAAAGGGGCCATTCCCTGAAGAGTGATATGATGCTTGGTAAAGTGGAGGGACAACAAAAAAGGGGAAGGCCCTCAACAAGAGGGATTGACACAATGGCTGCAATGCCATGGGCTCAGGTGTAGCAAGGATCATGGAGCTGGCACAGGACCAGGCAGTGTTTTGGTCTGCTGTACATAGGGTCATATGAGTCAGAGATGACTCGACAGCACCTAACAACAACAACAACATGGCAGGCCATTGATTCAAATCCGCTGACAGCCCCAAGATTGTCAGACAACATGGCAGGTAGCCGAATGACGGCTCGGCTACATGCATGAGTCAACAGTGCCAAAAGCTACAGACCATTCCTAAAGTTTTTCCTTATATACTGGGAACAGACTACATCCCTAAGGCAGCTACTCAGCTGCTCACAGTAGATTCCACCATGGAGTTGATTACCAGCCCCTTCATGGGGAATACTACATCCAACTGCCCAGCCGCTCAAATCTAGGCCCAGCCAAGTTGACACATAACCTTAACTACCACAGCCTTACCCACTATGCCACCAGAGCTCCTTGAAATAAAGACATTCCCAAATAAATAAAAACTGAGAGGAATTCAAGGCTAGCAGAACTGCCTTACAAGAAACACTAAGAACAGTTCATCAAGCTGAAAGCAAGTGACCCCAGACATTAATTCAAAAAACATTAAAAAAAAAAAAAAAACCTAACAAATTAAGAACTAAGCCAACAAATTAATGCATCACATTTATAGAACAAAAGGAAAAAACCCACATGCTCATCTCACTTGAGGTAGGAAGGGCATTTGACAAAATTCTACATCTTTTCATAATTAAAAATTATCAGCTCACCAAGAATAGAAGCAAAATTCCTCATCATGATACAGCATTTTTAAAAAAAACCTATCGCTAACATCATTTTCAATGGAGATTGAAAGCTTTCCTCCTAAGATCAGGAACGAGGCAAGAATGCCCATTTTCAGCACTACTATTCAACGCTGTAGAGGACATTCTAGCCAGAGCAATTAGGTAAGAAAAAGGAATGGTAATCTTACCATGATGAATGGTACAGAGTTTCTGTTTGGGGTGATGAAAAAGTTTGGAAATGAACTATGTTTTCATGATTGTACAACATTGTGTATAATTAATGTATATAATTAATGCCCTGAATTGAGCAATTAAAATGGTTAAAATGGAAAATGCTGTTTTATATATGTTTTAACACACACACACACACAAAAGACTCGTACTTACTTAAGTAAGTAAGTGAATGTAACAAAATCATATGATACAAAGCCAATTAATTGTATTTTTATATGCTAGCAACAACAACAAGAGCTCTGCTAGTGTAGTGCCTAAGGCACTTGACTGCTAACCAGAAGATTGGCGGTTCAAACCCACCAGCCACTCC
>NW_006921677.1:2789408-2800740 GCF_000298275.1 Orycteropus afer afer
TTCCTTCCGAGGAGTGGCTGGTGGGTTTGAACCGTCAGCCTTCTGGTTAGCAGTCAAGTGCCTTAGCCACTATGCTACCAGAGCTCCCATTTATTGCTTTACCAAACAGAAATTTATTTTCTTGCAATTTAACCAACAAAACCAAACTTACTGCCATGGAGTCGATTCTGACTCATAGTGACCCCCCTTTGGGTTTCTGAGGCGGTAAAGCTTTACGGAAGTAGATTGCCCAGTCTTCTTTCCATGAAGTGGCTGGTAGATTTGAACCACCAACTTACTGGTTAGCAGTCAAATGCCTTAGGCATTACACCACCAGAGTTTAGAAGATGAGAAGTCCACCTCTCCCTTTCCTTCTCCCTTCTCCCCTCTCCCCTCTCCCCTCTAGGAGAAGGTCCTTATTCCTTTTCAGCTTCTACTTCTAGGTTCCTTGGTGATCATGTGGCATGTATGCCCTTTATTTGTGCTTGTTAGCTTAATCTGTTCTTTTTATATCTCAAAAGGGATTGATTTAAGGCACACCTTACACTAATACTGCCTCATTAAGATAACAAAGAAAACCAGTTCTCAAATGGGGTTATAACCAGAGCTATGTTGTTGTTGTTATGTGCCGTCGAGTCAAACCCGACTCATAGCGACCCCTCCTTGGGTTTCCGAGGCAGTATCACTACAGAAGTAGGATTGCCCAACCTTCCTTCCGAGGAGTGGCTGGTGGGTTTGAACCGCCAGCCGTCTGGTTAGCAGGCAAGTGTCTTAGCCACTATGCTACCAGAGCTCCCAAACCAGAGCTATAGAGGTTAGGATTTACAACACATATTTTTTGGGGATAGAATTCAACCTATTTTAATCTCTAAATTGGTATAGATTTTGCTACATTTTTATGTTCAAAAAATAGGGCCATAAACATACTCAACAGCCTAAGTTTTTGAGTAGTTTAATCTGAGACCTTGGTCATTAATATGTAGTGGTTAAGGCATTTGGCTACTAATCAAAAGGTCAGTCGTTCAAACCTATCAGCTGCTCCATAGAAGAAAGATGAGGCAGTCTGCTTCTGTAAAGATTTACAGCCTTGAAAACCCAGTGGGGGTCATATGAGTCACAATTAACTTGATAGTGAGTTTGGTTTGGTTTTGGCTTATGATCTTTGTAGATATTGTACTAACAAGACCAGGATGGATTTAAAAAGTATGTATTTTTAAATTGGGATAATGGCTGTAATTCACAGGCAAATTTATGCACAGAACTCCTCTTCTCCCTTGTCCATGCTCTGTCTTCCTCCATCCTTATTCAGTGCCACAGTGACTAAAACACTACTACTAGAAACTCATTTTGGGGGGTTCTGATCCTCAGGTGTCTTGTTTTAAAGTGTAAATATCCATGGGTAGGCTGCAAATTGTTATTATCCTCCAATGTTATTGTTAGTTGCCCTCAAGTCAGCACTGATTCATGGTGAGCTCATGTACAACAAAACGAAACACTGCCTGGTCCTGTCGTGTCTTCACTGATCATTGATACATTTCAGTCCACTGGTGCAGCCACTGTATATTTTCAGTATCTTCCAATCTAGAGGACTCATCTTAAAGCACTATATCAAACAATAGCCTGTTGTGATCCATAGGGTCAGCAGTTTGGACCTACCCAGTGGCTGTGCAGGAGAAAACACCTGGCAGATGACAGCCTAGACAACCCGATGAGGCAATTCTACTCTGTCACATGGAGTCACTATCAATCAAAAATCAACTCGATGGCACCTAACAACGTGGAACAGAACACTATTCCTTGTAGGCAGTTAGAACCTTTACTGTATCCTTTACCCTACTGCCATAACTGCCCTTATCCCTGCAATTTAGCTCTCACTGTTCCTCCACCATTGACTTTCCCTGATATTTCTCATGTATACAATGAATATTATATTTACTACCCATTTCTGGGAGCTCTGGTGGCATAGTACCTAAGGCATTTGACTGCTAACCAGAAGGCTGGTGGTTCAAACCCACAGCCACTCCCCTGAAGGAAGGTTGGGCAATCTACTTCTGTAATGATGCCGCCTCCGAAACTCAAGGAGGGGTCGTTATGAGTTGGATTCGACTCCACAGCAATGGACGCTTTGCATTTTACCCACTTCTACCGCATCCTATATGGACTGAATTATATAACTGGAAGATTGTAGTGTCTACTGATGTTTGATTCACTTAAGCAGTGAACAGACTTTCTCATCTAGTGTCATCAATTATAGTAGACTGAAATTATTCAGAAGTATGTTCACTAGCAGAGTTCCTAAAAGTACATGAATCAAAAGCTAGTTTGGACCTCAGGGAGAAGGCACTGCCTTCATTAAGGCTATAGACCAGAGAACTTTACTTAAATGATCCCTGTGGGATGGTGAAACCCAGGTGAAGTTCACTCAATACACAGTACTTCTTGACAATCTAAGAAATACAGCCTTGAAGCACATTATATCTTGTAATTACGAGCTAGAATGCTCTTGGGCATACTAAGCATGAGCACCTTAAGATTTATCTCTTTGCTGTCACTTCTTGTTAAGCAGTAATATACAATTTATGTGTCCAAACTCTCCAGCAATAGCCTCTTCTTCATTGAAAGTATGGAAGAAACAAAGTACACTGACATATATGGCCACATCCCCATTTTCAGTATGTAGCATCTGCTTGACATTGGGAGTCTAATGGATAGAAAGCCTGGACAATTAGGCTCCCTTTTTGATGGAAGCTTTGATTCAGCTCCTCATTTCTTTGTTGGTATAGTCTACTCTGAACTTCCTTCTTTTGATCTCTCTCCTTATTTTTTTATTTTATTTTATTTTTTCCTTCTTATTTTATCCTCAGGGAGCTCTGGCGGTGTAGTGGTTAATATATTCAACTTCTGACCAAAAGGTTGGTGCTTCAAACTCACCAGCTGTTCTGTGAAAGAAAGATGAGGCAGTCTGTGTCCATAAAGATTTACAGCCTTGGGGACCCAATAGGGGTCACTATGAGTCAGAATCAACCTGATGGCAGTGAATTTGATTAAAAATGATTTTTTTTTTTTTTTGGTTATTTTATCCTCTCTTTCACCGAATAGTTCTCAACATGTTCTTCTATGTCTTTGTTGTTATTTTGCTGTTGTTAATAGTGATATAAACACTTGTTTTGTAAAGCTATTGTGCAGAAAAAAATAATAAAAATAACACATGGTAACGACTAGCTAAAGTGCCTGACATATAATTGTTGTTGTTGTTGTTATGTGCCGTCAAGTCGGACCAACTCATAGCAACCCCTCCTTGGGTTTCCGAGGCATGATCACTATGGAAGTAGACTGCCCAACCTTCCTTCCGAGGAGTGGCTGGTGGATTTGAACCGCCAGCCTTCTGGTTAGCAGTCAAGTGCCTTAGGCACTATGCTATCAGAGCTCCATATAAGAGGAGCTCCAAAAACCAAAAACAAACCACTTGCCATTGAGTTGATTCCAACTTATGGTGACCCCTTGTGTTGCAGAGTACACCTGTATGTCATTGAATTTCATAGCTGTAAACTTTTGGAAAGGAGCCCTCCTGTTTCAGTGGTTAAAAAGCTCAGCTGCTAACCAAAAGATTGGTGGTTTGACTCCACTAGCTGCTCTGCCCATCAGTAGTCTGCTTCCATAAAGGTTTACAGCCTTGGAAACTCTGTAGGGCAGTTCTATCCTGTTCTCTAGGGTTGCTATGAGTCCAAATCAACTCAACATCAATGGGTTTTGGTTTTGGGATAACCTTTCAGAAACATTTGCCAGGCCTTTATTCTAAAGCACCTCTGGGTTAGTTCCAACTGCCAACTTTTCAGTTTATAGTCATGTATTTAACTATTTGCATCACTCTGGACTCACATCCAGAACAAAAGCCAAACTCACTGCCATTGAGTCGGCTCCAACTCATAACAACCCCTCCTTGGGTTTCCAAGGCAGTATCACTACAGAAGTAGATTGCCCAACCTTCCTTCTGAGGAGTGGCTGGTAGGTTTGAACCGCCGGCCTTCTGGTTAACACTCAAGTGCCTTAGGCACTATGCTAGCATAGCACTTGATGTCGTAAAGAATTAAAGAGAGTACCAAGGTGATGCTTTTTTAGATAAAGCAGTAGGAATAGTTCTTTGATCATATAACATCTAAGTCTTGCAGATATCTGAGAAACAGCCTTCCAGGCAGGGGGAGCAAGTTCAAAGTCTCCGAGGTAGGCACTTGCATGTTTGAGAAACAGCAAAGAGGCCAGTGTGGTTGGATGGAATGAATGAAAGGGAGAGGGGTAGAGGATAAGATAAGAGAGACAGCCAGGAGCC
This sequence comes from Orycteropus afer afer, assembly GCF_000298275.1. Classification (NCBI taxonomy): domain Eukaryota; kingdom Metazoa; phylum Chordata; class Mammalia; order Tubulidentata; family Orycteropodidae; genus Orycteropus; species Orycteropus afer. Next base: position 2,793,715 of record NW_006921677.1, read on the forward strand.
AAATCATGAAGGACTTTGTGAGTCATGGTAAAGACACAGATTTTTTAATAGAAAGACATGACACAGTCTGATTATACTTTAAAAGGATCCCTCTCGCTGATGTATACTAATGCAAAGGGTGAGAGCCAGAGTGGAAACAGAGACCAGTGAAGTGATTCTTAAAATAATTTAGGTAAGAAATGATGGGGGCTTGAACCAGACTGGTAGTACTGGAAGTAGTAAGAATGTGTTTGATTCTGGCTATATGTTGACAGTGAGGCTAGTAAAATTTGTTGGAAGGGGATACGAGAGACAGAAGAAAATCAGCAATGACTCAACATTTTTTACCTAAACAATTGGAAAAATGAAGTTATAATTTACTAAGAAGGGAATCCTGAAGAGGATCTGATTTGGTTTGGGGATAGAAAATAAGAATTCAGTCTTCCATATGTTAAGTTTAAAATGCTTAATATGCAGCTAACTGAAGATGTCAAAGAACTGGTTAATTGTGTGAATTCAAGAGAAAGGTCAGGACTGGAATTATGCATTCAGGAACTGTTGGCATATAAATGATACACTAAGTCCCTGGACTGTGAACATCCTACCAAAATACTCCTATTTGCCCTTCAATGTTATGTAAATTTGCCCTCACTTTGAAACAATTGAAGCAAATCCTACCAAAATCAAACCTCAGTGGATTTATAGTAACCCTATAGGTTTACCAAGGCTGTAAATCAGACTGCCACATCTTTTTCCCATCGAGAGCCTGATGGGTTTGAACCACTGACCTTTTTTCAGTTAGCAACCAATCACTTTAACCACCTCTTAAGCAGGCTTCCTGAACTGAGCCCTACTCGCAACAAATTCTTCATCACAATCATGTTCACTTGCTGCATGTGCAGCTTTTTAATCATCGAAAAGGCTTTAAGCCTTTTCTTGCACTAAAGTGAGGCTACATAAGAACTGTATGTATTTGTTTCAACTTAACTACAAATTCAACTAAAAATGGAATGGATCTCTTTTGTAACCTCATGACTGTCTATGTTTAAAACATGAGACTGGTTGAGCTAATCTAGACAATACATGTAGTCAGTAATTAAAAGAAGTTCAAGTTTAATTTAAATGGGGCACCCTATTTCATTTAAAATTTAGGAAGATGAGGAAGGGACAACAAAATAGAATGAAAAGGAGTAGGCAATAAAGTAAAAGAAGAATGGTGTTCTTGAAGCCAAGTGAAACAGAATTTTATGAACGAAGAAGTAGAAAAACTTTGTGCATTGTTTTTTGAGATGTCTAGTAACATGAGAACTGAAAATTAACTGTTAGATTTAGAAGCATAGAGACCATTTTTTGGTAACAACTTTATTGAAGTATAATCCATATGCTAAACAATTCACTGCCTGTAAAGTGTACAATTCAATGGTTTTTAGCAGATTCACTGGGTTGTGTCATATCACCAGAATCTATTTTATCACCTCAAAAAGAAACTCCACACAGTTTAGCTATCACTGCTCAATGCCCTCATACCCAACCCCTAAGGAAACACTAAACTCCTTTCTGCTACCACTAATCTACTTTCTGTCTTACATTTCATGTAAGTGGAATATGTGGCCTTTTGTAACTGGCTTCTTTCATTTAGCATGTTTTCGATATGGTTCACCCATGCTGTAGCATGTAGCAATAGATCATTCCTTTTTATGGTTGAATAATATTGCAATTCATGAGTATATGTGTTGTTCCCATGTTTTGATTATTATGAATAATAATATACTGCTATGACTTCTCATGGTGTAGTGGATAAGGCATTTGGCTGCTAACCAGAAGGTCAGGAGTTCAAATCCACTAGTTGCTCTACAGGAGGAGGATGAGGCAATCTACTTCCATAAAGATTTTCAGCCTTAGAAACCCAATGGGCGGGGGGGGCGGGGGTCACTGTGAGCCAGAATTGACTCGATGTTAGTGGGTTTGGTTTTTTGGTTTATGAACATTCCTGTATAAGCTTTTGTGTGGTCATATGTTTTCATTTCTCTTGGGTAGATATGGAGGAGTAGAATTGCTGGGTCAAATGATAACTCTGTGTTTAATTTTTTGAGGAGCTGTCATGTTATTTCCCTAAATGGCTTTAACATTTTACAATCCTACCACCATTGTAGGAGCCCTGGTAGTGTAGTGCCTAAGGCAGTTGACTGCTAATCAGAAGGCTGGCAGTTCAAACCCACCAGCCACTCCTCAGAAGGAAGGTTGGGCAATCTACTTCTGTAGTGATACCACCTTAGAAACCCAAGGAGGGGTCGCTATGAGTCGGGTCCGACTCGACGGCACATAACAACAACAGCACCATTGTAGTATGGTTCCACTTTCTCCATATTTTCGCCAACAATTGTTAATATCTGAGATTTTTATTATAGCCATCCTAGGAAGTGTGAAGTAGTAGCTCATTGTGGTGTTTATTTGCATTTATTTTCAGCATCTTTTCATGGTTTATTGTCTATTTTTCTTTGGAGAAATGCCTATTCAGATCCTTTGATCATTTGTAATTGGGCTATTTTTCTTTTTCTTATTTAGTTATAAGAGTTCTTCATATATTCTAAACCCAAGTTTCTTATCAAATATATAAAGGAGCTCTGGTAGTGCAGTGGTTAAAGTGCTTGGCTACTAACCAGAAGGTCAGTGGTTCAAACCCACCAGCCACTCCGCAGGAGAAAGATGTGTGTATCTGTAAAGAATTACAGTCTTGGAAACCTTATAAGGCAGTTCTACTCTGTTCTATAGGGTCACTATGAGTCACAATCAACTCGACAGCAGTGGATTTGGTTTTGGGGGGTTTTATCAGATATATTATTTGCAAAAATATTCTCCCATTCTGTGATTTTGGTTTTACTTTTTTGAAATAATGTCCATTGAAGCACAAAAAAGTTTTTAATTTTGATGAAGTACAATTTTTCTATGGTTGCTTATGCTCTTGGTGTCATATATAAGAATCCATTATTGCCAAATCCAAAATCACAGAGATTTACTCTTATGTTTTCTTCTAAGAGTTTTATAGATTTAGCTCTTCCATTTACCTTTTTGATCTACTTTCAGTTAATTTTTGTATATAGTGTGAGTTAAAGGTCCAACTTAATTATTTTGCATATTAATATCACCATTTGTTAAGAAGACTATTCTTTCTTCATTAAATGGTCTTGGCACCATTATCAAACATCACATGACTATAGGTACATGGAGAAAACATGGAAATCTTTGGTGATTTTGCAAAAGAATTTTCAGTGAAATGTTGGAGACAAAAACCTAAAAGAAATGAGTTCATGACAGAATGGGAGTAGAGGAATTGAGGAGACTGAGTAAAGACAAGTTGTTGGGGTTTTTCTGTGTGTGTTTTTCGTTGTTGTTGTTGTTTTAAGGAGTTTAAGTAGGATAAAGAGCAGAGAACTGGAGCTATAATTGGAAGTTTTATTTTGGTTGTTTGCATATTGATGGAATGAGCCAACAGAAAGGAAAGGACCGATGAAACCGAAGAGAGAAAAGATTGCTAGAGTGAGAAGGGAAAATGGGCCAGCACACCCACAGCCTCTGTGGCTGAGAACATAGGCAAATAGCCATGTCCCTGACTGGCAAGCGGCCTTGGTCACAGCAAATTGCTTTGCCTAAGACTACTGCCCCTTTTAGGTGGTGACCCACAGCCAGTCTGGCTGATGCAGGGAAACGAAGGTACTCTGTCCCTTTCCCAGCTCCAGAGCTCCCTGTTGCATTGGCTGAGGCCTCATTTGCAACTGCATTATGGGTCAGCTCCTCCTTTATCTTCCTCATGTTCCTGTCTTCCTTTATGTTCCTGTCTCTCAGGAACATTTCCCAATAAACCTTCTTCATGCAACACTTCATCTCTGTTTCCCGGGGATATAATCTAAGACAGTTGGTTCAGGAATGGTCCTGGAAAGAAGACTCTAAAATGATTTTGGGATCTGGGTCATGTGCTGGCAGGCCGATAATGAAGACTCTATCACTCATGGTAGGTGCAGTACTAGGTGGAGTACAGATAGATCCTAGGATGTGGTAGTAGTTCAGTGAAATATTGAATGTGGTTGGGATTCCAATGGAAAATAGGTTGTACTGGATGGTGCAATATCTCCGATGCTTGAGAGATAAAGAGAAAGGGTGATATGGAATTGCATAGCTATTGCTAAATGCCATAGATTCATTAAGCAAGAAAAACAAAAGGTTCAGGATGATTGATTCATCACTAATTCAAGACAGTGTAAGAGCCAGAGGGCCACCTTGGCAGGGTTTAAAGAAATCCTGATTTCCGGCATATGAGGTGAACATTTACATTAGGTAGATATACTCCTTGGAGAGAACAATCATGGGAGAATAGAAGGGCCATGTATGCACAGGGAGACACCTCAGGGGACAGGAATGCATGGAGGGAAGGACATAGGAAAGATGTAACTATGGGGAGGAACTGGGAGGGAAGCTGTTGCATGATGGGAGATTGTAGTTAATGTCACGAAACAAAGTGTATGTGAGCTGCTGTATGGAAAGTGACTTTGCTCTGTAAACTTTCACCCAAATCACAATAAAAACAAAGAAACAACCAACCAAAACCTGAGGGGAAAAAACAAAAAAAAAAAAAAAAAGAAAGAAATCTTGATTTCCTGTAGCTGCAGTGTAGACAGATAGACAGAGAGGAGGATCAGGTTCAGCACTTAATCATGACATTAGCAGAGCTTCAGTGAAAGTTTAATTCTCAGCCTCAGCAGATCTCCATGTGGGGTCAAGACCCTAAAAGGATAGGAGTGGGACCCTGAGACTTGAGATGGGGACATCTGGATAGATGCAAGTGAGAACCTTGATTTCCCAGATTCCCTTGAACCCATTGGGCCTGGAGAAGTGGTCCATTACTTCTTATTAATGATAATATTCTCCCCTTAGTTAAAGATTATGCAAAGGCCTCAAATGAGGCAGGTACCTTGTAGGACAATGTTTACAACCCTATAAATTAATTCTGCCTCACCTTCTAGTAATCAGACCAATAACAGAGGTGAGAGCCAGCACAGCTTAACAAAGGATGTTCTGGGTCTGCTCAAAGAAGTGAGGGACTGTAAACTAATGGAACTACAGACTCAGACTACTATGTGCAAGCAGGAGCAGGGAGAATATGTAGGAGACGGTCTCCTCAGGGTGCCAGACCAAAACCAGCTGACATAAATGGAAGTGACACAAGATTTAACACCCTGGCTAAGACTCTGGGAACAGGTGTCAGAACACTGTTAGGATGGCTCTTGGAAGCTTGTAAAAGGTGATGGCCTATGCTAAATGAAGTAGAAGTGCCAGAACTGCTATGACATATGGAGAATGGAAAAAGGGAGCAAAAGGTCAGAGATGAGGGCATATTTGAGGGAGCTCTGGTGAAGTAATGCCTAAGGCATTTGACTGCTAACCAGAAGGCTGGAGGTTCAAACTCACCAGGCACTCCTTGGAAGGAAGGTTGTGCAATCTACCTCCATAGTGATGCCACCTCAGAACCCAAGGAGGGGTCATTATGAGTTGGAGCCAACTCGACAGCATTGAGTTTGGTTTGCTGTTTTTTCATATCACGTAAGGCCAGAAAACTAACAAGCTGACTGTGGTCCACAGGAGGGCCCAAAAAACATTTCATTTACTAAACCAGTGAGTAATAAGACAGTGAGAAGAGCCCTGAATTTGTGGAGAAGCCCAATGATGATTATCCTCTATAGACCAGAGCTGATAAAGGAGATAACAGAGGCCATGTGGCTGCACTTAACCACTGGAACCAAGGGAATAGAGGTACAATATCTCAATGAACCACAAGGTCAGGGTGGGCACCTAGCAGAGAAGCCCCATATATGGAAAGCGAGGAAGATGGTTAATAGAATACTGTGTTTTATTAACTTAAACCATTTTAAAAATGAAGGATGGCTTATCAGGAGGTTAAAGATAGCCAGCCTAATAAAAAGCATGATCCCTTGCCCAGTTTCTGCACCTGACCATGCTCTTAGATCTAGAATTTATTAACTGAATAGAAAGCCAGTCCCTATGAGGAGGGACCTTTCAAAAAAGCATGGCAACTATCAAACCAAAACCAAATTTACTGCTAGCAAGTTGATTCCGACTCATAGCAATGTCCCTCATTGGGTTTCCAAGGCTGTAATTCTCTACAGAAGCAGCCTGCCTCATATTTCTTTCACAGAGAAACTGGTATGTTCAAATCACTGACCTTTTGGTTAGCAGTCACATGCCTTAACCACTACACCACCAGAGCTCCTTATAGCAAGTGTATTCAGTCATAATTTTTCAGTCCTTCTACAAAGCAACTATGTCCATTTACACAGACAACCATGAACTGGTGAAAGGGGAATGATTAGACTTTTAAGGATTATTGGAAAGTCTAAATTGGCATTGATATTTCGGGGATCCAAAGCACCACCACGCCTTCCTTGTTAAACTGGGGGAAGATGGGACTACAGGGGGATGAATGGTGACCCTGATACCTCTAAAAATCAGGACAAAGCTGGCTCCTATACGGCGGAGGCCAAATATACCACCATTCTCTAACTTCTCCATCATTTCTTACACCAGCCATTGCTCACCATGACATTCTTTTTCTTTTGGGTTTGATAATTCATTGGAATGATCACAGCGAACTTATGGAAACAACTGCAATAACACCTTTAATAACAGAGAAAGATATAAACAAAGAATATAAATAGAAACAAAAATATGGAGAGTGAGGTTTGGGAGAGTTCACAGCGTGGATCCTCAGTATCTAAAAGGAGACTACTTATGTTTCAAAGGGGGCCCACTTAACCTTCTCAAAAATTAGTGTTCATTCTCACCAAACAGGAAACTCAATGACATTTGGTGGGCTCAACTATCAGTCGCTCTTATCAGCTCTCAGCCAGGGTTCAGGCTTTACACTCTGTTACCATTGTCTGTTGTTGTTGTTGTTGTGTGCCGTCGAGTCAAACCCGACTCATAGCGACCCCTCCTTGGGTTTCCGAGGCAGTATCACTACAGAAGTAGGATTGC